>NC_084977.1:1276421-1402574 GCF_963691925.1 Scomber scombrus | reverse complement strand
AGAGAGAGCGAGAGAGAGAGCGAGAGACAGAGCAAGAGAGAGAGAGAGAGAGAGAGAGAGAGCAAGAGAGAGAGAGAGAGAGCGAGAGAGCAAGAGAGAGAGAGAGAGAGAGAGAGAGAGAGAGAGAGAGAGAGAGAGAGAGAGAGAGAGAGAGAGAGAGAGAGAGAGAGAGAGAGAGAGAGAGAGAGAAATGAGATGAATAAAGGCCTGTGCAGTGAAATGTGTTTGAAGCAGTAGGAGACCCCACACACACTTTACTCTCTGATCAGCTCCAAAGACACATGAGTTGAGTGTAAGTGTAGTGCTACACACAGCTGGTTTAAGGGAGGAGAACATCTCAGGTTGGTTGTGGTTGGCTTTAATGCAAAAACCCTGCTGTGAGGGTGAGTGTTCATGGTTTGCCATGACATGATACAATTAAAGCAGGCTAAACCTTGCCCATGGGGAAAAAGGCATAATATTCTGCCCCCCCTGAATGGGCTGTCAATCAAAACAATTTCTAGTGATGTTACGCAGTTAATGTGTCATTTTCTCCTTAACTTTGGTCCTAAGCAACAAGCTTCATTCTCATCTAGTCATCCAGAGGGTCTCCAGAGGGTTTGATTTGTAAAGTTCTGGGGACTCCTGATCTTTCCTGCAGCACCACCATCAAGACAAAAACTTCACAGAAAGATAGAAATGTAACAGGCACATTGTCATGAAACCTACTGAACACATTCATGCTCTCCAGAGAACCCTCTCTATAAATCGTACAACTAGGAAATTCAAAATCATTCATATGTTAATTAATGCAACACTCACATTTTGAGGTGTTACCCACACTGCAGTATCTGGGCTCTGTCAGGCAGCAAGTCTGTTTCACTACACACGTTGTTCTCCTTCAGCTACATATGGCCTGAGTCTGTAATTTTGTCTCTAAAAGCAGTGATTTGCTGTTCCTCTCAGCGTACACAAAGTGAATAACTGGTTAGAACAGCTAGGGCACTTGCACACTGTGTACTCTCTCTCTCTCTCTGTGTGTGTGTGTGTGTGTGTGTGTGTGTGTGTGTGTGTGTGTGTGTGTGTGCGGCATCCTCTTGCTGAGGCAGAGACACATTTACAGGACACTGTGACCCCAGCCAGACATATCCACCAATCACTGCAGACTGCAGCAGATTACAGCAAACCAGCCTAGTTAGACAGAGGGGAGAGGAGGAGGGGATGATGGGATGCTGGGGGTGAGACAGAGAGAGATCAAACTGAGTATAAAGACAGGTGAGAGGCTTTGAAGGTGAGAGAGGAGGGAAATGAATGGACAGTGACCGGAAGTGGTAGAGAAGGAAGGATGGAGAGGAAGAGGGTTATATTCTAAACACCATGATTCCACCAGGCACGGCTGTGTTGTAGTTTTGTACCATCCTCTACATGGCGTCATACCCCACCAGGAGTGTTTCAGAAGCAGAGCGTTTTGCTCCAGCAGTCATCCCCTTACCTGGAGAGGAGGTCAGGGACCGGGGCCATCATGGCAGCAGTGCTATCTCCTCCTTGATTCCTCTTTATTTGATTCCCCGGCTTGATTCCACAGTAATACATGTGAAAACTACAGGTGGCATATAAAGTGGGGATATATCATCCATCATCAGAGTCATGTGGGAAAATGTCAAGTATGCTGTACCCACTCTCACACAAAGATACTACTACCTTAACCCTTGTGTACCATTCAGGGTCACATTTGACCCATTTTTATATTTGAGAGCCGTAAAACACTGTAAAGCATTTCTTTTTTTGTTGTATTCTTCATATTCTATAAAATGTTCTCCTGGAACATCAAATAGTGATTGTGAATGTCTTTTATCCATAAGATGAATTAAACATTTATTAATGACTGATGAGGAATTCATGAATGTGAATTGTGTAGAGACTAATTATGAGTCAGAATATGAAGAGTAAGTAAGGGGTTATAGTTAGGCAACCTTTGTTGTCATGGCTACAATAATACCCTTCGGGTTTAGGTTAGAGGACAATCGTGGTTAGAAATGAATAATAGTTGGAAACAGCAAAGTGGCAAAGTCCACCGTTAGGTTAATGCCTCCATCCACCTCTATTTCTACACAACATCTAAACTGCACCACTGCTCCGCCTCATATTTACTACTGCCACTAGTTGGCAGCTGTCACTCAAACAGAACCACATGCTGTTTTTGGGTGACTGACATCACGACCTCCATGCAGTTTTTGTCGTGTTCCAAATGTTCGAGAGAAAAGATGAAGCAGAGCCAGCAGTAACACAACAATAAACTACTGTTAACATCTACATCCCTGTCATTAGTATTAATGTATACATGCTATATGCCAGATGTTTCATAAACTGAACACATGGCTCTACATGCATTATCAGCATGATGGAAGAATGCTGCCTCAGATGTGGCTACAGAGTGAGAAGCACAAAGATACACTGATCTTTCATACATGTGTTCATTCTACTAGTAGCACTCTCAGTTGACTGTTGTTTTATGTATTTATATGTTGTGTTTAGGAGGGCTGATACATGTATGTCATTTATAGATGATCTTATTCAGACCATGACGTACAACCTTTATGTCAAAACTTGTGAGTTTTAAAATAATGACAGTGTCTGGCTGTCTGTTTGTTTGCAGGTGACTCAGCAGTTAGCAGCAGTCTCACCTGTCCGCCTCCTCTCTGTTACCCTGTTTGTCAGACAGCTCCTGGTCGAGGGAGGAGGAGGTGCTCCCCTCTCGGCTGACCCCGCTGTTCCGTCCCGGGCTGTTGTCAGCTGACGTCCTCCCACCACCACCTCCACCTCCTCCTCCTGCAGGACGGGGGTTGGTGCCATCAGTGTGCTGCTTCAGTGTCTGCAGCTTGGCCAGGGGGATGATGTCGCAGGCCTGGGGCCGGTGCCACACGGTCCGCTGGGTGGAGGCGTTGTAGTAGTAGAAGCGTGAGGTGTTGGGGTCAAACAGCTCCCACCACTGGTTGTCACCAGTCCGCTTGATGCGAACGCCCTGCGGGGGGTCCCACACGCACTCGCCTGTTAGCAGGTTGGCGTACATGCGCTCCCGCGTGCGGGGCTCGATAATCTCCACCCACTCCAACCTACAGGGAGAGAGCAAAGAATGAGTACGATGATGATCACCATGAAATGAACTGAACTCTGCTACTGAGAACACTTATACCACAAGTATTATAAGTTGAGAAGCAGAAGCACTTTAGATTGACATGTCAGCAACAGCAGGTCTTCCTCAGAGTTTAAAAGAGAAGAATGAATGTGAGTGTATGGCTGCTGGAGGAACCAGACATAATATAAAACCTTCACAGAATAAACAAGCACAATGATTAAAAACTATTCATATAAGAGGCGCTGGTGGACTCATGGTTAAGACGCACACATGCTTCTCTGTGAGGTTGTAGAACCATGTGGATTTTTTTGGAAAAAATGTTACCCTAGCCCGATGAGGAACCATATATGCTAACTTCATTAACCTTGATTTGCAACATACATTTTTTTTTTTAAATGTCACAAAAGCAAAAAAAGTCATGTAATATCCCTCAATTACTCTGTAGGGTTGAAATTTAGGAATTTACAAGTGGCCTATAAAGGGTTAAAAAAAATAATTTATTCATGCAAAACATCCAGAGAGAGCAACTCTTAGATCCTACAGCCCTATACCAGGAGTCATGTCATATATTCTAGAGTACACATCCCAAAAGTCGAATGTAACATACTATAAGATACGTTTCAACTGTCAGGTATTACTTCCACAATAACACTCCTGATGTACTGTATATGTACACCACTCCTACTGATAGACTACACAACAAACAGGCTTTTAAAATGTGCTCTTCATCAAAAGTATAATATTATTAAAGCCTCCTGTAAATACTATAATGTGATTTTGCTTTTAATCCAACTATGTGGATGTATGAGGCGTACTCTGATGATGCTAATTAGACTCATGGTAGGTTTACTTTGTAAATGAAGGCATTATTTCTGTTCAAATCTATCAGATACACATTTTGAACAGAAGCGATCACACATAAAAGTGAACAGCAGGTTATTAACAACACTACAGAGGGATTCCACACAGCGACCACATATTATGAATAATAAAATAGAAGCCCACTCACATGGCTCCACACATAGCAGTCTGCTCCTGGATATGCCTGCACACACACACACACACACACACACACACACACACACACACACACACACACACACACACACACACACACACACACACACACAAACATATATATTCTCATCTCGCTTTATCTCTAATGCAGCTGTGTTTATCCCAGAAGGAGGAAAGCAGGCTTTAATATGACTCATACACACCTACACAGACAAAAACACACACATACACATGTATATATTTTAACCGCCTGCTGTGTGCTTAAAGCCTTCAGGCCAGTTGTTGATGGATAAGAGGTCAATCAATAACTGTTGAGCAGGCCCACAGTGAATGAGTTAAACAGAGGAGGATGCAGCAGCAGGGTAGGATGAGGTGATGCTGACTCCAACAACAATCATTTAGTAGGATTTTGGAAAATGTCCCAGAAGCAACACAAACTCAGGTGATAATGAGCCTTAATTCTCTCAAAATCCCAAACCAACAAAGAACTGATCTACTAACAAGTATTTTGTGTATCTTATTGCTCTGTGCCACACAGCTCCATTGTTGTCAAAGAACTACTAAAAACACTCATCAATGAGCCAAATGTCATCACGTCATCCTGCTGCACTGGATGACATCATTACTTCTATCATTACCATGAACACACACACTGCAGTTTATTTTGACTCAATCTCACACACACCCTCCTGCTGCCTGAAATACTGACTAGAGCATCAAATGTAGATTCATCCGCCACCGAAAATAGTTCCCAAAAATGCATTTCCTCCTGTTTGGTTAACATTTACATATACATAAAAACTACAGTGATGAGCAGTTTTTAAATTAAAAATGCTGATCCTTTATATGTATGAGTTGATTTACCTCTTCAGTAGGAACCAATGGGCTTGGAGCTGAGAGCCACACACAGAGCTGAGGACACACTAACATACTGATGGTTTTTTAATGGGACTTATAACCAATAAGAAAAATATAGAACAACAGCGGACTAATGACTTAATTCATGTTTTTATGTTTTGGTGGAAAACTAGGCATTGTAATCTGTTAATCGGTGCATCTATGTCATCAGATAATCAGATCTGAAGAAAAAATGGACATCATGAAAAAGAGAATATGATTACACAGTATGTTTTTTGGAGGTGACTCTTTAAGATTAATAGGAGTGCATTAGTCTGGTGGAACACTTCCAACTGTATGACCATGCAATGATGATGTCACTTTGGTGTCAGCCTGATGCTGACTGTGATAGATGACTGAAATCAGTGGAAACCAATCATGGCTATCTTCATCATTATAGTACATTGTGGAGTGTGTATTGTATTAAAATAGAAAAAATATGATCCTTCCTTTGAGAGATTTATGAATGCACTGACATATAGAGGGTGAGGAGAAAATGAACTGTCAAGAACACAGTGACCTCTGTGATAGAGACACAGCACAAGGTTAATATGGTGTTTAATGTGGCTAGAATACATGACAATAAACAGTCATGATGAGAACTACGTGCAGTCAAAATCTTATTTACACTCAACATTTCCAGTCAGTAGAGCATCTGTGTACATTCAATGTACACATACACACATTTGATGCACTTTATAGTCACATTCATATTTATTTCCTTATCTTTGCACTAAACATTTCCTGATTTTTATTGTTTGATGTACTGTTGTCGTGTTTTATGTGCCTTGTAAGGTGTCCTTGAGTGCTTTGAATGCATTATTATTATTATTTTTATTAGCTGAAGCTGATGGAGCCTGCCTGGGCCCACACCTTTAAATAACAGCTGGAGATATAACTGACCAATCAGAGCCTTGTAGCCTTGTAGACGGCATTAACAATGAGGATATTATCATCATTTTAGCTGATTGCTACCTACAGCAGTTATATATCTATGAAAAGTAGTAACTGTTAAATGGGGACAAAGATGTACCCAGCCTGGATGTACAGGTTGTTATGATAGCTCTCACTCTTTCATCATGATAAATATTAACTGCATCAGCTGTTCCTGAGTCAGTCAACTGACAATGATGTGTGGGGCAGATAACAGGAATCAGCTGACATGTTTAATGTCACACTGATGACTGCAGTGAAACAACATGGAACTACAGTCTGATTATCAGGCCAAAGAGCAGGTGGTGGTGTACAATGGAAGGAATGGTTAAAAACATCTAAATGATATACTGATATATGGATATCATTATATTAGACTACATATCATCTTAGATTATGGAGTTTTGGTTATATTGGGATAAAGCAGAATTGTTGCATTTTCCTGGTTTTAAAGGCTGCATAACAGTAAAGTGAGGTCATTCTAATATTTGCCTTTACGAAGAAGAAGAAGAAGAAGAAGAAGAAGAAGAAGAAGAAGAAGAAGAAGAAGAAGAAGAGAAGAAGAAGAAGAAGAAGAAGAAGAAGAAGAAGAAGAAGAAGAAGAAGAAGAAGAAGAAGAAGAAGAAGAAGAAGAAGAAGAAGAAGAAGAAGAAGAAGAAGAAGAAGAAGAAGAAGAAGAAGAAGAAGAAGAAGAAGAAAAATTCTTTTTTATAATGTATTTATTTATTATTATTATTATTATTATTATTATTATTATTATTATTATTATTATTATTGTGAAAGCACAAGCAATAGACCTCCCTTTACTTTACTAAACTATATTACACTATACTGAACTGTATTATATGATACTAAACTATACTGAGATGTGATATTTGGTTTTGTCCATCTCTAGTTAGTAATATGACACAATTAATACAGAAAGTTTATCCAAGTAAGATTGTTTACTGGCCCAGAGCAGCTCATCTAACTTTGAGACTGATGTTACACCAAGACTGTTTGTGTCCCAGTTTTGAACCCTGGAGACAACATAAAATGACATCACGTGCACTTTTATTGGAGTGTTGTAATGGAATTAACCTGTCTAATTAATGTTCATTCTTTCAAATAAATATTTATTCAGTAAATCATCGGGGATCACTGTCACTGTCACATCCTGAAGCAGAACAATTAGTTTAGCTTTAATAATCTTTTAAAATTCTCATCTGTCAAACTGTTTTTTTAAATGCGTGTAAAAACCTAGCAGCTGATTGTTTATGTAAACTTATCAGCTGGCCAGGTAGCAGGATCAGCAGGGCAGCAGTTTGCAGCAACTGTACAACTGCACATGGTAAGACCTGCTTGGGGCAATAAAAGGCTCTTAGATGTGGAACACGAACACACTACCAACAAAGATAAAACTGATGAAAGATATTAACATTTAAGATATTAACATTTTTATCATTATTGGTTTTGTATATAATATTGATATGTGTCTTTTAAAAGCCTAACTAGGGACAGGAGATGGGAACTAGCAATTGTTCCTAACAAATAAACTAAATAAATTTTTTTTTTTTTAAATATGTACATGCTGTGCATCGGGATATTCCAACAAGAAGGTGCAGCAGTTCCAGCTGCTGAGCGGCTTATGTTACAGTGCAGATCAGTGAATGAAGTGTGGCTGGAAGTGAATCTGAATCTGGTGATCCACTCAGGCCTGAGCATTATTGACAGCATAGCTTAACGGCTACATCCTCTTCCTCTTCCTGTGGCGGAGGGGAAGACCCAGCATCGACCAACCACAGTCCTGACAGCTGACGCAGCGCAAAGGGACTCAAGTGTGCTGAGGAAAATCACTCAGGTTCTTATTCAGAGTGAGCAGTAGTGGAGATGCTTCATTAGTATTCTATGATAGAGGCAGGTCACTTTATACTGTAAGTATACTGTATACAGTGTGTGAATAGGTATTGATCAAGGGTTTGGGAATGTATAGTAAGCTAGGTATTGTATTGTCATTAGATAGGATGAAATTTGAAAGAAAGAAAGCAAGAAAGAAAGAAAGAAAGAAATTTGCATTCAGATCACAGTGTGATACACAGTTGATCAAGGCTTAAATGGTTAAAGGGGGGCATGAGGTAGGATAGACACACCGTTGGTATATCACATGATCAAGGGGCCAGTCCAATAGGGGGCTAGAACCTAACCCCAGACATCACTCTAATATCAATTCTACTCTCCAAATGAGGTTTTCTACCTCAGGTTCAACCACTGCCAGTCCCTTCCTATACCCATGATGCACCTGTTGCTGTAAGACTATCAATCAGCTACATCTACCAGTTAGTACTTCAGATGTTACATTCTTGCTGATGTCTGGAGCCTCATTCAAGTTATTTAAGCCTGTTAAATAAAGCTGGTATATAAAGAGACACTAAATCGTATGTCTTCACTCATGCTGTAAAAGGATGAAGGAGCTCAGAGAGGAAAGAGTTCAAACTAGCGCAGTTCTTGATTATAAAGATGAAGGCCAAACAGACAGTAACAGACATATTGGATTATACAAAAATTATCAAAATACATAAAAATATGGATTGTGAGGGAGAGGCTGCTCCAAGAATACCTGAAACAGGAGAATTGACAAGAACCAAATGAAGATGATGTGGATGGCAACATAAGGGTACAAAGGTTGAAAAGGTAGACAAATATCAACAAAACCATCTATTATACCACCAAAAGAGAGAAGATCTCCATCACATCTAAACCTGAAAGACAAGTAAGGAACAAAGCAACCGACCCTGCTGCCTGATACACAAACTGGAGGTGAAGAGAGAAAAGGAAAAGAGATAGAAGACAAAGACACTTTACTGGCCTAAAACATTGAAAAAGTAGCTACCTTTGTGATTCTGACAGTTGGAGCAGAGTATGTTACCATAGAGACAGAAACCATGGTGGAACCGAGCAACAGCAGCTCCAGCAGTGAGGTAGAATACCCTGCTAACTGAAGCAGCGCTATCATATGTAACACAAAAAACATCATCCTCTTTCATACATACAGCATCAGCACGTGGAAGAAGCTCATTTATAGTGACTAAACACACACTGCAGAGGAACACAGAAGAACACACACCCGGACACACTTAACTGTGTGTCAGGATGAAACCTTAGACACAGACAGCCAGGGGCGGATTAAGCTGGTCATGGGCCCTTGCTTAGACTACTCTTTGTGTGTGGGTCCTCCCCTTGCCCACCCTTTATCAGAAAACACACACACACATACTGACAGTCTTTCTGTAAAGAGTATTTCAGAATAATCTACAGCTGTGTGTAATTGGTGGTGTCTTGTATACGAACATAATGACTGTACAATGTCGGTCAGATGCTATGCTGCCATCTAGTGTTCATAAATGAGCATAACAATACTTTATAATACTAAAAATATGAATTGAGGACTTTTTAAAAAATCATTTTGAATTCTTATTGCAGGAAGGCGAAATTTTAATGAAGTCAAATGTGATTTCCAAATTTGCAAGTTGTTATAAAAAGTTGTAATAAGTCGTATTTTACAATACCAAAAAAAAAAGGTACATCACCTTATCTCAACTGTGTTACCTCATGTTAGTGTGACATGTGGCAGCGGCACATCGCCGATCTAATAAGCGGCAACACAGAGCTTTGCTCTCGCACGCGCTGCATTTATAGTCACACAAACTCGTCACACGCGCTGTCACTCTAGTGCGCGCTCTTGCTCGTTCACTCCAGATTCCGGGAGAATACGTCTAATTTGCGGGCGGCGGCGGCAAATTGCCGGCACATCGCCCATGTGGTGTCCATCATCCATCGGACCAACCCTAGTTCAGTATGCAACTTTATCCAGAAAACGAATGGTTATATTTTGGAGCTCAAATCTCCTATGTCCTATAAACGCATCACAGCTCCTTTCCTCTGCTGGGGCCAGCAGTAGTTGCATTGCAAGCCTCTGATCGAGCTGGACGCTGCTATTGGGTGTGTAACGTTGAGTGACCGTATCATCAGCCAATCAAATGTTGATGTGTTATTGACAGAACGCCCTAAGTCAAGCTTCTAGTGCTGGCCTCGGCGTCGTCATTCAAATGAGCTTGGCTGATTGGCCCATGGGCAGGTGCGTGATGACGCACTGTCTGTTATTCTGGAAAGGTGATGGCGGTTGATTTAACAGCAAGATCGGTAGATAAAGATATGATTGCGGACCTGCTTCGGGTGCCTTTTTCAAGGATAGATTTCATCTACAAGTAATCGGTGAGTGCCAGTTTTTTTTTACTTTCTCTGGACCAGATTGGCGCTGCTGTTGGGCTAATATCTCTCTCTCTCGGAAGTAAATTCTCTCTCTCTCTCTCTCTTTGTGAAGTAAATTTAGAAGCGTTTTTGGAGCATGTTTGTGTCTGTTATAGAAATTGATTTTATTTTTGAAGTGATTTAGAAGTTTCCTCTAAGAGCAGTCGGGCAGTATATGCTGTTGTTGATGTTGTGTCACATGGTATGTGCATTGCAAAGTGGGCAGTGACCTAAGGGAAGATGATCTGATGGCGATGCTGCACAGTGGTGTCTTGATGCGTTGCGGATGTTGATCAGCTGTCATGTTGGTGTCGATTAAGTACTGTTGCATAATAGTGGCCTTACATTGGATTCGCAATGTGTATGTATTGTAGGACATAGGCCTATATGTGTGCGGCTGCTCTGTTGGCTGTATCGGCTCCTGTAAAGTATACAGTACATTACAAATCCAGTAACGGTGTGAGGCTCCAGAAGGATGGAATTATTTCTTATGATACTTATAAAACCAATCCAGTCTTCAACTCAAGAATCTTCTCAGGGGCTGAAATCAGTGGCACGTATAGAGTGGACAAATATCTTTTCAGGTGATATTAATGCAAGAGAAAGTAAGTATAAAGAAGGAGGGTGGACAAGAACATGTGGACTTCTTTTTTATTATTCCATCATTTCCAAATTTCTAACATTCCAGCTTGTGAGAAAAGGCAGAGATGGAGGAAGAGAGAGGCTAGTCTTGTCATGTATAAAAGCGTGCTAGGAATATTTACACAGCTAACACGCACACACTCAGGGCGCACCAACATTCACACAGACATTGAGACAGCCTTTACTATAAAAAGCAATGCTACAGAATAAAATCTGCATCTGCAAGCTGGTAAACAGCTTTTAGCTTTCTAATCCAACAGGTGCAACATCTGCAGCAGCCTGCTTTACTGAGGAGAAATTTTAACATCCTCACAGAGACACAAATGGATCTGGTGTGCAATAGTCGAAAATACAATCAAATCAGCAGCTGCAGCAGCACATACAGGGAGGCTGTGGTGGCTCCTCCAGTCCACATGTCCCACTGTCCCTGGGTAAGATACTGAACCCTGAATTGCTCCTGATGGCTGCACCAACAGTGTGTAAATGTGTGTGTGAATGCTCCTTCTGATGAGCAGGTTGGCACATTGCATTGATGGCATCCATCAACATATGAATGTGTGTGTGAATGGGTGAACGTGAGATGTAGTGTAAAAGCACTGTGAGTGGTGGGAAGACTAGAAAAGCGCTCCGTCCATTTACCATTTTAACATAATAACAGCAATAATACACCAGCAGCTCAATCATAAATGTATTCATGAGAGGAATATGTATTTCTATTCCTACCTTTAGAACGTTTTCCTGGTTTTTCTGACAAAGAAGTCTTTAATGAGGCTGGTTAAATCTATTGTGCACAGAAAATCACCTTCAATGAAGATCTCACACACAGGTGATTCACTATGTTTTGGCCCATAGTGGATCTGTTTATTTTTAACTAGTCCCAGTTTTAAAAAATAATGCTCCCCGCTGTCACTGGTTCCAGGCACAGTCATGAACAGAACTACATCAACATTTAGAAACACTGAGTGTAGTTTCATTCCTCTTATGAGTCACAGTAGTGACCTTTCTTTAATACATTTTCTGGATTTTCTCTGGATGTCATCCACAAAATCTTCCTCCACATCTCCTGCATATTTCTTCTGATTAATTCATCAGTGTTATCCCAGCATGCAGGATCCCAGCTGCAGGTAGCAGGATTTGCGGCCTCTTTTGCCCTCTCTGCAGCAACGTGAGGCGATCATGGAGGGATTTGTGGTGACTGAGACAAGGCTTAATTCCTGGTGGTATTGATTGTACAACATATTGGTTTCTCAGGTGGTCCTCTGTCCCTCCTGCTGTGACAGTTGGACTGTCCCCAACCAGTGATGGTCTTCAACATAACCTGACCAACCTGAAACAATACTGCCATAACTGGGCTTTGGATGTAAACTGTATCAACTAGAATGAGGAAATGAGGTCTATAGACTGAAGCATGGTTCATGTGTCTCTATTGGACAAACACCCATTAAGACCCACCACAATGGATTCTGTCAAAGCACTCTAAACATTTAAAGGAATCCATTGAGAGAACTAAAAACCCAAGAGAAGAGCAGAGCCCTGGAAACAGCTAACCAACCACACTCCATCAGCACTGATCAAAACAACACACAATAATTCTAGAACCAATCAGTGAAAAGGCTTTTGATTAAGAACTGAATTGTTTATAGTCTTTTTATACTATTTTGTTACTATTTGTTTTGATGTTTTAATTTTTTCTACTTTTTTGCATTCTTTCATTATCATTCTATAGTTTTATCTTCTTATCGATTTTTTTCTATTTTTTTAGTCTCTTAATCTCTTTTTAGCCTAGTTTTAGTCCAGCTTTTATTAAACGTCATCTTCTATATTACTTTTCTTTTGTCTTTTTAATCTATTTTAACCTTTTTTTTTTACTCTAACTTTTAATAAACCCTTTCTCTTATTCTCTCTTATTTTACTTATTTATTTAATTATTTCATTTATTTACTTTTTTTATTTAAATGTTCTAAATGTAATGTGTCTTATTATCAGCTTGTCAATCAACTAACTTTAAAGCACTTTGAACTATACTAGTCTGTATGAAAGCTGCTATATAAATAACGTTTGATTGATTGATTGATTGATTGATTGATTGATTGATTGATTGATTGATTGATTGATTGATTGATTGATTGATTGATCAATCGATTGATTGAAAAGATCTTATATTTGGAACATTAGAGAAATGAACAAAAACCCAAAGAGGACTTCCTCACAGCCAGTCAATGCAACTTCCTTCAATTTTATACACCATGTGATTGGCCCACTGACAAGAAACTACAAACTGTCTGTGGTGGTGAAGTCACAGTGAATTTGAGTTAGCGTGCTACGCAGTTCAGCAGCCAAGATGCCACCTAAACGCTCTAAAGTGTGGCTACACTACACGCCTGTTACACTGATAAAAGCAAATGCACAACACAAGTTGGTATCGGTATCACTTTAAGGGTACTTGGATCGGTACTGGTATCGTAATTTTTGAAACGATACCCAGCTCTACTCTTCAGTAAGAGACTTCCACTAAAGGGACATAGCCAAGAAGATACTGTATCAAACCTCCAAACGTTAACCTTAGAGGAGAAACTGGCACTTCTTGTAGGTGAAGGGACAGCAGCTCCTCTGACAGATACATACTGACAGATGTATCTGTCTGCCACAGCCTGCAGGACTCACCATCACAATATGTATGGTATAAAGTCATTGTACTAAATTGTATCATATAGCAAAGTATGGACTGTATAGTATAATATAGAACCTGCATAGTGACACCTATGAATTAAATATGTAATATGTGAATGTTCTGTAAACTGCTGTGGCAACAACATCCTTTTGTTCATGCCATTACAGAGCGAGAGAGAGAGAGAGAGACAGAGAAAGAGAGAGAGAGAGAGACAGAGAGAGAGGGGGAGAGAGAGAGAGAGAGAGAGAGAGAGGGAGAGGGAGAGGGAGAGGGAGAGGGAGAGGGAGAGGGAGAGGGAGAGGGAGAGGGAGAGAGAGAAAGAGAGATGAAGAGAAAGAGAGAGAGAGGGAGAGGGAGAGGGAGAGAGAGAGAGAGAGAGAGAGAGAGAGAGAGAGAGAGAGATGCAGGAATGGTACATCAGCTGTCAGAGTGAATGCTTGTTAAATGGAGCAGAACCAGCCAGTTAAATAGAGAGATCCAGAGTGGAGATAGTAGGATTAATTGGCCATAATTGGTTGATGTGTTGCTGTTCCAAGTGACCCAGTTTAGCTGGTGACAATCCTCACTGAGCGGCTCTGTTAGCCACTGTGAGAGATACTGATGTGTACTCAACACTTCACATCACTGTCATGTCAAATCACAGCTTTTATATTCAGGTTTCTATATTTAGTAATAAAAAGTGTAAAATTGTTAACTGTCAGTTGTTAATCACTAGTTTAAATAAAAATGCTGCCACCATCTGTTGGACTGTTGCTTTGGTTAGGTTTTAGTCCACGCCGTCAATCAATAAAACCTAAATGCTTCATCTTTAACACACTTTAAACCACAAAAATCACAGTTAAACATGACACAATGGATGGATGGATAACAAGGTCACGTCTGTACAGCCAGCAGCTGCCTAGCTTAGCTTAGCATAACTGCTGGAAACATCTGGCCTGTCTCTGACCACAAAATACAAAATCTACCTCCCAGCACCTCTAAAGATGATTTTTTACTGGACTATTCCTTGGACTGGAGTCTTTTGAGTCTTGTCAGTGTGAAGTTGCTAGGCAACCAGTAGAGACTTGGAAGACAGTTACAGTGCCCAGCTGTAAGACTCATCCATTTTAATTCAGCTATTCCCATACATAGCCTCTACTTGGGCGACTGGCCCAGGTAGATAAAATCGAAATTCCTAACAACACAGATCTGTGCTGTGGTGTGTGTGTTTACTGCTGCGTGAGCTGGATGGAATAAATGAATACAACAGCTTTGAAACATCAGAAAATAATGTTTCACTTCTCTCATTCACTGCTTTGTTCTCACTACTGCCGCTCACTCTCCTAACTCAACCACTGCCACTCTCTCTCTCTCTCTCCTCTTTTTAAAAACAAGTCAGGAAACTAACAATCTGTAACTTTACACACACGTCCTCCCCTCATCCTAAACTGCTCCTAAATCAATGAGAGTATTTCCTTGTTCAGTGAATGAATGCTACAAAATTTGAAGCAGCTGCACTTTGTGTGTTGAACCAATCAGTGAGGGTCATCCCTGCAAACCTCACCCTGAGTAGGGATTTATGAAGAGGTAAAATCTCCCAACTCCATCCACTGATGAACACCAATAGATGTGAGTGAAAGCTCTAAACACGTTCCCAATAAGAGGACCTCGAGAGTTGCTATCCTACTCTATAACTTCACACAGTGTACCATACTGCTCTGTGCCACCCACCATCACATGTTCATTCTCAACCTGTGAAAAACCGTTAATTTATAGACGAGTGCAGACTGCTTTACCAACACTCCTGCTATAACCACATTACACTTTCTGTTTTAAAGTTCATTACATCCATGTTCTAGTAGGAGAATGACTTTATTTCCATTTAAACCTCCTGAGACCCAAGCTCTTGTTTGGTATGCATTTTTAATCTCTCCTAGATATTTGGGATTAGTAGGACAAAATCTAAGGATTGTCTTTGAACAGGAAGTAGTTTTTGAAAAAATAAACAATGTCCTCATATCCTTATTACATGTTCGTACATTTACACCTTCCATTTGCACAAATGATAATACCGATTTTTTTTAATACCGTATTGTACTTTTACTACCACTAGGTGGCATAAAAAAGGTGTGTATGAACGAGGCCAAGTGCCAGCAAACCCAAAATGTAATGTCTCCATGAGTGGATGCAGGGTCACAGGAGGTTAAGCATCATTCTTTACTTGCTGCAGTGGTTTTAGTTGTGTATTCTCAGTACAGCATCCAGCAGCCTGTCTGTACCTCAACAACTGGCACAATGACACACTTGATGGTGAGTAGAGAACCAAACTGTCAGTAGCAGTGCCTCCACACAAACACACACACACACACACACAAACACACACATCCAGCTTCAGCCTTGATGACCCTGTGGGAATCAAACCTCCTGCAGTCTGAGGCTGTTTTCACACCTAGTTGGCTCAGAGTAGACAGTCCAATCCCTGCAGAGCTTTCCCAGAGATACCACGACTCCAAAGCAGCTCCACAGAGCTTAGTCTAACCCCACTGAAGGAAGCTGCGCTGTGAATTATGGGTTAATTAAGCGTTATGGGTGCTAGTTCTACTCAGGAACAAAGTTCAACGTCTAACCAGTAAAAGAAATGATCATTCCCATTCAATTTCATTCAGCTCAGCTTGAATTTAAATGTGCTGAAACATAAAGACAAGAAGCAGACTTTAGGTGGACTGCAGTGTGTTTGACCCTCTGTGTGTCACTGTAATAAAGCATCATGAGTGTGAAGCTGGCATCACTGATGGCTCCTCTTCTCCACTCTTATAAAAAGGTCAGTTAGCACAGTTTGCGGTGTGAGTGTGTATGTGCCAGAACGTTTCTCTCAGTAACATCACTGTCACACTGTTACTGGGAGGCAGCCAAGCAGTCTGACAACACTTTTATAAGCTATGAATGGGATGACAGACCGGGACAAGGACAGATGAGGGGACGGAAGTAGACAGAGAGGCCACCTCCCATCTAACATATTATCAGACTGTTAAGCCTCATCCATAACCCTCTAAAATGATCAAAACTGCACCTGTAATGATTCAGCTAAACAACAGAGAAAAACCTCACACTTACATTGGACATAGATATTTTTTAATTAATCAATTAATTCAAGAATTTACAGTAATTTATTTAATATCATTTGCTGTCTTTTCAGAAGATTTGTCTGTTCAATGAATGCAAAATGAAAGTTACAATATTACATTTTTACTGACATGAGATGATTTTTAACACATTCGCTGTAAAGTACCTGAAAATTGACACTTCTGACATCCAAATGTAAAAGATTCATTCTCTCACACATTCCTTCCATCTCTGCTTCATCCCCTGCTCTTCACCTGCTCCTTCACTCCTACATCCTCTGCCTCCATTGTCACAGTGTGTGGCACGCACGCACGCACGCACGCACGCACGCACGCACGCACCCACACACACACACACACACACACACACACACACACACACACACACACACACACACACACACACACACACACACACCTGTTCCCTGCAGCTCAGCAGAACTTTGCACAGTGCAGTCTTTGGTAAGTGAGCATATGAATTAGTTTAGCAGGATACACCAGCTGTTACCATGATTGAATCTGCAGGGAGCACACACACACACACACACACACACACACACACACACACCACTGTGGCATTAGATCACACATGCACACACACATGATCCAGCAAATATACATGCCAACATGAGCATTTACATGCTTTGAGTGTCAGGATCAAACAGCTCTCTCTGTATGTGTCTCTGGTGTGTTGCCACTGAGATCTAATTATAGCAGAAGCACCTTGTGTCTAATTTTGGAAAGTTCAGTTAGCAGGCAGACTGTTTGTATCAGAGAATACAGGTAGCGGATAAGCTTTGATGTTCAGCTGACACTGTCTCTGACATTCACTGTGTTTACTGCAGGAAACTAACAATATTACATACATGTAATCTGATTCCTTCATATACATAAAACATAGCTGTTTGTGTCATCAGGTAGAGGATAGGAAATGTCTTATCCATACATGTGTAACTATGTGCCCAATCAGATGTTTCCATGTGAGCATGTGCTGCAGAGTAACATGAAACAGTAAACAATCAGACATATAATAATTGGCAACTATTTTGAAAAACGACTGATTAATCATTGAAGTCATTTTTAAAGGGAAAATTCACTGTTTCCAGTTCCAGAGGATTTGCTGCTTTTTTTTTTTCTCATGTGAGAGTAAATCAGGATTTTGGGCTGATGGTCAGATAAGAGACATCTGAAGAAATCAGCTTTGGTTGATTGAAACTTGTACGCTGTAATGAAGAGCTGCTGTCTCACTGGTGAACCTCTGGAATCATCATCACCACACCAGGAAGCAGCACAGTGTAGATTCTATCACTAAAATACAGTTTAAAGCAATGAGCCATGTTTCCAAACTAAGGTTGGAGTTGTGGAGAAATGTGAACGCTAATGTGCTGCATGTATGTAGACATGTATGATGATTTACAACATAATTACAGTACATGTTAACTTGTCCCATTCTATGAGTAACCTGGTTTCTTGTGTATTTGAAGGAAAGCACCTGAAGTGACATTTTGTACTAATACTCAATAACCTAACAATGAACATCAGACTGCAGTCACACTAAACAGACCACAGTGATATCCAAACACACCAGGACAAAGACTTTGTTTTGCATCACACACATACAGTACTAAATACTGTTGCATGTGAATGGACCTTTTCTCTTGGAACACAGAGGTCAGGGGTCATGCTGTAAAGTCCACATGAGGAACACCCTCCATTGAGTCCACACACAAAAATCTGTCCAATCACATCAGTTTAAGCAGAGTTACAGAAGAAAAACTGATTTTTCACTCGATAAGTAAAAAATACAAAACTTAGTTATCTGTTTGTAAGCTAATGTTTATTTGTTGAAGACTGTAAGTGTATATCATCTGTTCTACCTATCCATGACCTAAGTATCAGTGCAGTCATTTATCATGTGAGCCTAAGGTAAGGTAAGGTACACTTTATTGATCCCCCTAGGGGGAAATTAAAAATTGGTAAACACTAATATTTGTAATGGTGAAGTGATAAAAATAAAAATAAAATACAATAAAATAAAATACTATATACAATAGTATCTTTACTGTCACCCAGGGATTCCACTATTAACACAGTTCACGGCAGCCCAGTCAAATCCGAAGGCTACCGTAATTGTTGCAGTAGCAGCAAAAATGAACAGCCCAATTTTGTTTTAACAAATTAAGTTGATTTGGTCTTTTTTCATTTTTTTCATAATTTTTTTTAAAGATTTTGGGCTTTTTTGCTTTTATTTTGATAGTAGGAAGCAGAAATATGATCAGGAGTCTGCATGGGTTTGTTTTTAGGGATGCTCGATATTGACTTTTCTACCGATATTCGATATTCCGATATTCCCAAAATCTTCATTTCTGGCTTTTAAGAAACTTCCGTTGAAAATAGACTCAGCGTGTAGTTATAGCACAGCGGAGTGGGACGCTCTGAAAACGGGCCGCGGTGCACCTGGTGGGCTCATCATCATCAACTAGAGTGGCAGCCATCAGCTACGGAGGTCTGGTAGGAGCTGGAACTCACTGTATCCTCACCCGCTGGAATCAAGCCGTTATTAAATATGCTGTTATTAAATATGCTGTTATTAAATATGCTCTTATCAAATATGTAATCTTACCACCACTGTTTGTAAAACCTCTGTTGTTTGGGATTTGGTTATTTTATTACTTTATGAAACAGGCCTTGGCTCTGTGTTAGAAGAGTCACAGATCCAGCAGGGAGAACCCTAACACACTGTTGGAGCTGTCAGGACAAACTACACCGTCTAATTTAACGTTCTCACTTCAGAACTGTTTGTGTGTTGACTAACAGCTGTCTACACTTTCTAAGAAACAATTAACACCTTTTAACACAACACACAGCACCGTGAGAAGGTGAGAAGATATTGTACTTAGTGACAGGTACACCCCACCAAGTTCAATATGTTTCTCCCTCTGTTACAGCAGCTGTTGAACCTCCTCAGGATTTAGTTCTGAGTGAGGTGTGACAGCCTGATGATACACACTGTGAATCCAGACTGTGTCCATGTTAAACTACTCATTGGTTAGAGTGGATGAATGTCCAATAAGCAGTCAGGGTGTCATTTTACCACATTTCAAATCACATTTCAACAGTCTCCATGTTTGTTTGTTTTCTTTGCAATACATCAGTACACACTGCTGACTGACAGCTGACCTCAGTGTCCTCATTCAATTCAATTCAGTTCAATGCCTTATTGTCATTGCACAGCAGTACAATGAAATTGATCCACTTCATCTTCAATGCAGTCTTTTTATATACATTGATGACATGACTTTGAGGAGCCTTTGATCAAAGGCTATACAGTCCTGTGAGAGTGGTGCACTGGTGGTGCATAAGATATTCAATTAGTCATCCGCACTGCCAAACAGGATGTGACATCATCCCAGTGTTGAATAAGTCATAAAGAGTTTTTTTGTGACAATACTAAAACAATATTTAATAAATACATGTACATTCACCTAGTTAGGCCAACGTTATACTTTAATACATCCACAAGGAGTCTGTTCATATTCTGTAAATTGTCTATAAATCACTGGTACACTGTCTACTCTACTGGTACAGCTTCTCATAGCAAAGCACTGACAGCAGAGATGAACAGAAGAACATCAGAAACAGCTCAGACTCAGATTTGTTTAGTCCACACTCGTAGCACTCCATGGTTTGCATAGGAGTGATACATGCATGCTGTTTTACATGAGATTGATGTTTCTGAAGTTGTGTGTGTTAAACGAACTAAAACAACAGATCACTGGAATCTGTGTTTTGCCTCCTACATCACACAACGCCAAGAAGTTTGGTGATGACAAGAAACAACAAAAAACTAAAAAAGCTAAAAAAATAAATGGAAGGGATGGAATGGAATTATATAGATTTATATATATATAGGGTTAAGGGCCTTGCTCAAGGGCACCTCAGTGCTAGTAATAAAGCAGGAGCTTCTCCACTGGACTGAACCAACTGACTTTACCAACACATTTTCAGTACTGAACAGAACACCTTCTGGTCACAAGCTCACCTTTTCTAACCACCACTGTAGTACCAGTCAAATGTTTCTTTTGCATTCAAATGAATGGGAAGGTATATCCAAAACCTTTGACTGGTACTCAATCTCAATCAATCTTTATTTATACAGCGCCAAATCACAACAAAAGTCATCACAAGGTAATGGTATAGACCGTACTCTTTAATTTCATTTAAAGAGACACAACATTCTCACATGAGCAGCACTTGGTGACAGCAGGAAGTAAAAACTCCCTTAATGTAAATTATGGATATAAAAATACAAAGAATCAAATTAATTGTATCCTGTCATTGGAACACAGTATCTATTCATTCTAATGTTGAATAATGAATGTGATTATTATCATCCCTCTCTGTCAGTATGACCCTCAAACATATGAGTCTACATCAGACAACACCATTCTGTAACGCTTTGTCTCTTTAAGTAAACAGCATGCTGCAGCTTGTCTGACAATGTTCACCTCTGTGTTCCTCACTCATACACACAGCCTCACCTCTCATTTAGATTCCAGATAAACAACAGCACTAACCATGTATTATGCTAATGAAAAGGAAGAATCATCCAGGGAACAAGATAAGGAACACTGAGCCATATCTTACAATGTGTGTGTGTGTGTGTGTGTGTGTGTGTGTGTGTGTGTGTGTGTGTGTGTGTGTGTGTGTGTGTGTGTGTGTGTGTGTGTGTGTGTTTGGTGTGTGTTGGGGGGGTGTACATGCATGTGTAACACATTAATATTCTTTCCCTGTGGCGAAAACAGGAGAAAGGACTAAAAGATGAAATGTGGAGGTGAGTGTATGTATTATTGATGATGTAGAATCAGCTCATAGCATCAGTGAGAGAATATAGAAGCTCAGTATCTTGAACCTTGACTCTCCCGGTTAAAACATGAGCTTTATCACACCAGACTCTCGTGCGTCTCTCTAATTATGTTAGTGATGACCCTGCAGACAGTGTCTCCATATGATGGATGAGGGTGGATCTGTCTCACTGATACCACAGTCATGTCTACAGGAGCAGCTTGAGAAAGCTCCTGGAGCAGCTTTCCAGTGATTATTGGTTGTATTTACAAATTCAGTTTTAATACAGGGTATCTATTAAACTCAATCAAAATGCATGATGTATCAAAGTATACATTCTTGTTCTCACACCTTCCAACAAACAATTATTTTCATTATCAATCAATCTGCTGGGTCATTTTCTCAATGAATCATTTTCTTTCTAAAAAGTCAGAAAATGGTTTTAAGTTATATCAGTTATCATTAGAGGCAAAGGTGACGTCTTGTTTTAACCAATCTACAGTCCAAAAGATATTCAGTTTACTATCATGTATGACACAGGAAAGATCAAATGCTCACCTTTGAGAAGCTACAACTTGCATAAATGTGGTATTTTGACTTAAAAGACTAATTATTTGATTTTTAAAGTAGTTGTCACTTCATTTTCTGTGGATGAACTAATCGATGAACTGACTAATCATTGCAGCTGTAGCTACATCCAGAGATGTCTGCAGTGTAAAAGAGTACCAGCTAACCTGACGTATAGTGTTTATAAAGGAAATATGTATTATTGTTCTATATTATGGAGTCAGGACTTTCTGAATGTCTCACTGTTGCTTTGAATGTTTTAATAGTTTAGATTTAGTACAGATAGTGACACACGTCTTGTCTCAGCCTATTAGAATAAAGGATCAGAAAACTGCTTTATTTCTGTAGCTATTAAATCTGTTAAAGGACAAGCTGCAGTAAAATATAACATGCAGCCAAACATTAAAAATGTATTTATACATTAAAGTAACACATACCCAAACATACTGTCTTTGGTTTCTTTGTCTGCCTGTTCAGTCATATTTCTTAAAAGCTACTTATCTCTATATTAGAACTTGGGTCATATTTTCACATACTTGTTTTGTGTTGATCACTTTTATCAGTGATTGTTAACACTGTCATGATGACATCATAACAATGCAATCTGACTGGAAACACAGCATTCAGACCAAAAACAGGTTTTCAACAAATCAGCAGTTCAGATATAGTATCTACACCACTTCCTGGTTAGAAGGCGGTTACTCAGTCAGAGTAACTGACTCCTAGTTCAGATGATTTGAGCAAATATCTCCAGATTGACAGATTGACTGTACATCACACCAGTGGTTGTGATTACACAACAATGACACTGTGTCTACTACATTGATCCTGGAGCCTCTAATAATGTTTTATTGATCAGTCTTTACCAGTACATTATCACAGCAGGGACCCAACTGATTCAATTCCTCATTCCTCACATGCATTCATTCCACATACATGTAATAAGAATAAGAATAATACATGTTATTTATAGAGCAGCTTTCATACAAGGCATGTAGCTCAAAGTACTTTACAGATTAAAAAAATAAAATTAAAAAACAAAATAAAAAATTAGTCAAATTAGACAGTTTGTTAAAAAAAGATATTCACTAAAAATAAGTTAAAATGACAGTAATTAAAATCCAAATTAAATAGATATGTTTTCAGCTGTTGTTTAAAAATGTTCACAGAACTCACATCTCTTCTAGCTTTGGATGGACTATTCCATCATTTTGGAGCATAATTACAGAATGCTGTGCTTCTTATTTTCCTATGGATGTAATTGTGTATTTATAAAAACCCAGCTGTGGATGACCTGAGATCTGGTGAGGGATTATAAAACTACAGAGAGTCCCAAACTGTACAGAGCTTTAAAAAACAGTAAAAGAAGCTTAAAATCTATTCTAACAGACACTGGGAGCTAGAGAAGTGTAAAACCAGAGTAATATGTGTTTTTTTGTTTTTTTTAAATGTGACCTAGTGCGCAGCCTCTATTCCCCTCTACAGATATATATTAAAACATACACATACTGTTTTAAACATTAATGTGTGTCTGAAATTACTTTTACAAAAGAATATATAATTTACATATAATTACATATGAACAAAAGTTTTCCTGCTGGTATCGTTTGCACACCGTACTGGACACAAGATTTCTCCTCCTTTAATTGTAAAGTTCACTCTGAGTGTTTGTGCACTGGAGGCTTCAAATGTCCACATCACAGTTGTGTCAGTTGGGTACTGTCACTCCAGCTGAGGTTAAACAGACAGTATATTTGAGTGGAGGAGGACTTTAACTACTTTTCAGCACTTCCTATTGGTGGAAAAAACTCTTCTGGCTCCATAAATGTAGTTTAAGGAGGCTATTTTGCTTAAGTAAAAAGACACAAAGACAGATCCACACAGGTGAAGTATTTAACCCTTACATACTTTTCAGGGTCAGATTTGACCCAGAGCTGTAAAAAAACACCATATACACATTTCTCTTAGCTGGACTTTTCCTAATGCTACCCACAAGATACAGAAATGGAACTAAAATGCATCTTTTTTTAAATTTTGGTGCAGCTGATACACATTTTTATATGAAAATGTACAAATCAGCACTTAAACATGTCGTATTCATCACTTTCTATAAAATGTTCTCCTTGAACATAAAACAGTAAATGTGAATGTCTTTTTTTCCATTTAATCAATCAAACAGAAGGATTAATCAAACATTTATTAATGACTGATAGTGAATTAATTCATGTGAATTGGTGTAGAGATGAATTATGAGTCGGAATATGAACAGTATGTGATGGTTAAAGTGTTCAACAGTTTGGACTAACCTCTCCCTTAATATGTAATGTGATGAAGAGGAGCGAGGCACCTGTACTGTGATCCTGTTGTTCACAGCAGCTTAGCCGTGTCTGTTACAATCTGTTCACAGGACTCATGAGACGCTGCAGACATGACTGACTGACACAGACCTGTTACTGTTCAATGCTAGATCTCATCCTATCACAGTTCAGGTAATAGTTGTAAGAGCAGTAAATCTGTTCCCTGATCAGATATCCTCAACTCTATCTGATCATGTGTGGACTCTGCTGGAGCCTCCACATCATCTCATCTCATCTCATCTCCAGCCAGGAGAGATAACACCACCAACACACTGACACATCAGGCTGAGAAAGACAACGACAGTGTTGTTGTTGAGAATGACAGCTGCTAATAACATACTGTCATTTCTGTTTAAGTTCATGTCATGTTTTACAGTCTAATCTCATCTACTGTCAAAAGGTGGAAAACTTTGTCTCCTTTGCATCTGAGCTTTCTGTAGAGACACGATGACAGACAGGAGGAGAAATTATAACAGAAAATATTATCATGTGAATCCGAACTGGAAACACACGAGAGCACGTTCTCTTTCAGTCGTTATTACAAGCTGTGTATGTTCTAACAGAAAGGGACATGGACGACAGCCTTCAGAGACATACGTGATCCTGATCTGACTCTGTGTATACCAAAGGCACACTCCACTGTCAGCTGTGATACACTCACATCCAGTCATATTTAGAGACAGTCCACTATGTCAGTGTGACTGATGCTCTCATCTGTACCAGCAGGAGCTCCACAGACATGTCCGGCCGGACGCTATGAAAGAGTTTGTCTCCTGGGACTGTAAAAGGTTCAGGTTGGGCTCCTGTGTGTCTCCTGGCAGCAAGCCCAGCTCATTACGGATGAGGACAGTCTATAACACACTGACAGCAGCTAGTGTGACTCATCCAGGAGCACAAAAGTGTCTGCTGGAATGCCTTCAGTGGTAACAGGAAGTCACCTTACCATATGTAAGTGCATGACACACACATCACACACACCTATGTCTGTCTATGTATGCATGTATGTATGCATGTATGTATGCATGTATGCATGTATGCGTGTGTGTGTGTGTGTGTGTGTGTGTGTGTGTGTGTGTGTGTGTGTGTGTGTGTGTGTGTGTGTGTGTGTGTGTGTGTGTGTGTGTGTGTGACTGTGGCAGGTGTCTTAAACAACAAAATCTCACATTCCACCTCCACATGCCTGGCCATGAAAATATTATCTCTAACAATGTAAAGGAGGATCTATAGATGAATCATCCTGTCATCACTCTTTGTGTTACTACATGATACGTTTTGCACACATATGTGAAAAGAGATGTGCAAAAGACTTGTTAAAAACATTAATGGTTTTACAGATAATAACTGCATTCATGTGCAAATACAACACAAATTTGACACAATGCAATCAAATGTCTGCACACAGGAGCTTTAACTCTGCTACAGAAAACGTCTTATTTTGACTGTGTTCTTTACAGTTCCACGGTGTTGTGTTGTGCTGTGGAGTCCCAGAGGTTTGTCTCTTTTGCCCTTGCTGTCCTTCCCTTCATCTCTATTCTCTGCTCTGTTACGCAGCATTCAGCAGTGCAGGACTGTGATTCTAATCAAGATTAAATAGTGTAATCTGTGAGGGAGTGCGTGTGTGTCGTGTGTGTGTGTGTGTGTGTGTGTGTGTGTGTGTGCGTGTGTGTGCGTGTGTGTGTGTGTGTGTGTGTGTGAAAGGTAGGACATTCACACAGTGAACAACAGAAAGGAGAAAGGACTCACACAGTAGATGTGTGTCTGCAAGAATATAGTCCTGTTCTCTGCTTGTCGAACCACACCTGTCATGTAGCAGCTAAACTGCCTCTTATTTACTACACTGAGTACTGTGCGGATGGATACACTGCTGTTTGTCATGAAATAGTTCCAGCACATCACTCCCCCAGAAACCAACAGAGGATCAGACACCCAGTTCAAACTGCTACAATAGTGATCACTGATACTGGACTGATACATTACTTTGAAAGAGGATGTGTTCAGTCACAAAGACTCAGCTGGCTGCTGTTGCAATAGGAACAGTGGGTTAGGGTTAGGTGGGTGAGATCTACATTCAGATCTATGGGAAAGATCAGTACACAGGGTCAGAAACTGTGGTCACACACTGGGTGGGCGTGATGCATTAGTGTGATATGTAATATGTGTGTGATATGTATGTGTGTACAACTCTTCGTCAGGTGACTGAGACTGTGAATGCAGGATGTGATCAGACTGTCAGTAAGAACAGTCCATCAACATTTACATAGAGAGGATATTACAACAGGGTATCAGTGATTAACCTCTCATTACAAAGATGAAAGCACATTTGAGAGTTCAGTGGTGTATAAAACACACACACACACACTGGTCTACAGAGATGTGATGAGTCATTCTTCACCTTATTCTGGACAGGAGGGCCAGGGCATGTGTGGCGTACACCAAGAGAATAGGGATGCACCGATCCGATATCGGTATCGGTATCGGTCCCGATATTGAAGAAAATTCTAGATCGGGTATCGGTGACAATGGGCCCAATACATAGGGGCCGGTCTATTCAGTCTAACTCTATGCTATGCGCAGCGAGTGACGTCATGCGCAAGCAACACGTAGTGCGGAACCCCACATTGTTTTCAAAATGGAGCGAGCGAAAGGATCGGCTATCTGGAACTTTTTCACACTACCTCAGACTACAAACTCGACGGCTACTTGCAATACCTGAGCAGTAAATGTTCCGAGAGGCGGTGGTAAAACTTCAATCTATAACAACCAACTTAATCAAGCATAGAGAGAGAAGAGATTTCACACCAGGGAGCATACTGAGTTCATTGGACTGAATAAACAAAAAGGAGGCAGCATGAAGCAGCTAACTTTGAAGGAAATGAAGGAAAGAGGTGAAAGATTTCCACCTAATAGTTTGCAGGCAACAAAAATCACTGAGAGGATACTGAACTTTTTTTTACATGTTGTTTGACCAAGTTAGAGAAGCTACTGGTTTAAGATTGTTGTACTGGTGCAGTTATTAAATACATAAGTTACTCAGTACATTTATATCTGTTTATTTGTTTTATAAAAATAGGAAAGAAATGTTTAAGTCAAGTCTGATGCACAAAATAATGATCCCAGTCTTTTCCACACAATGAGACCATTTGTTAGGTAATTCAGCGCTGTTTTTCTGTATCAGTATCGGCCGATACTAAACCTCAGATATCGGTATCAGAGGGGAAAAAGGCGATCCATGCATCCCTACAAGAGAACAGTACAGCTCTGAATGAGTCCTACAGTGATATCTGCTGGCTCTGTTATACTGTGGGGGGCATTGTGCTGACATGGTTTGGGTCCATTCGTCCCTTTAGAGGAAAGGATCACTGCAGATTAATACACAGCTGTTGTGAGTGATCACCTATGATCAAACATTTCTATCCTGTATGGTTTGATGAGGATGAAAAAGATGTGAATCATTTGCTATGACCTTCACAGTCACCACATCTCAACCCAATTAAACAACATGGAAGATTTAGGAACAACATGTTACACACTGCTCTCCAGCCCCATCATCACAACACTAAATGACTGTACAACCAATGCTGAGGAGCACACATAGTGGCCCAACACCTTACTAAGATTGTTTTTTGTTGTTTTTTTCCCTTTAATTTGTCCCCTGTATTAAGTTCAATCAGCTGCAAAATACTAAAAACTACAATTTTGAAGCCAGGGTTTCAGTTTGAAAGGAATCATTGGGAGCTCATTGAAGCTGTATAACTGAAGCTTCATAATAGAGGATTAATGCCACTAGTGGGACCAATACAATTATTATTTTGGCCCAAAGGGTTAAAAAGAGAAATTGTAAAAACTAATATTTTGAAGCCAGTGCTTCAGTTTGAGTCTCATGAAACAGAATGCATGAATTTATGCTGAAGGGACCATGGGATCAAAAAATGTGGTTTTAATGGGTTTCAATGGGACCTAAAAGAACCCTAACATGCTGAATGTTAGCACTATTTCTACACAGCTGGTCATCAGTGTTATTTTTTTGATGACATTTGGCAAAGGTGTGTATTTTTGAAGACTTAATATAGGATCTGTGGTTAAAATTCCCAAATACACACCTTTGCCAAATGTCATCAAAAAAAATAAAACTTAGCATTATTTTATTTTTTTTAATTTTTAATCACTTTTCAAGAATAATGTTGTGTCAATTTTGAATTTCTCCCTAGGGAGATCAATAAAGTTACCCTACCCTACCCTATATTTAATACATCTTCATATATTAATTAACTTAAAAGTCACTCATAAACACAATGTTGTTAGATATTTATGGTAAAACTTCAGTTACAAGTCTCCTGGTTGAATCATCAGCTCATGTACCTAGGGAAATCATATGAAAAGCAAACTTTAAAACTTCTCCTCCTACTTCATACCTCTGAACACCTATCAAAGCTCCAAAATCACAAAGTTCCTTCCTGTCCAATAGGAAGTCTGGAAGAGTAGCAGTGTGGTTGTGTATCTACACGTGAAGCAGCAGCTGTCCTGAGCTCACTTCCTGTCCAGCAGTGACTGTGACAGGCCTGCAGGAGAGGTGCTGGTGGTGATGTAAGTACAGCAGTGTGGATGTAACATGTAGCTCCACTGTCAGACACACTGATGGCCTTCAACGACAGGACCAGCCACAATCAATGCTTTAACAAGGCAGACAGCTCACCAAGCATCTGCTGCCATATCACATGTCCCTCTGTCTGTCTCTCACCTTCTCTCCATTCAGGAGGCTCTCTGTAAAGTTTGCTGCTCCCTGCTCCCTTCTCCTCACCGCTCTATTCAGCACACACACACATACACACACACACACACTAACCACACACACAAACGCATGCACGCACACACACACACACACACACACACACACACACACACACATTTCTCACACACGTTTTCTCTAAAAAGACACAGAGCGCTGAGAGTGAAGCTAAACAGTAAAGTTTTAGCCAGACAGCTAAACAATGAAACTCGCTACACAGCTCCATAAAGCTAAAGGGGAGCTGCAGAGTCAATGATAAATCTCTGTAGGTTCAAACACATTACATACTGACAGCTGATACATATTAGCCACTTGAAGTACAGAGCTAGTTAGTCGGACGTAGTTAGCCTAGCTTAGCAAAAAGACTGGAAACTGCTTCCTCTAAACTAAAGCTCACATATTACTTTTTTAGCAGTTTTATTTAATCTGTACACAAACAGAAATGTAAAGACTAGTTGAGGTTACATTCTAGAACTATTTCTTTACAATAACCAGTGAATCTACCACTCACAACTTTAAGTAACTTTTGAAACAATGGATGCTTGTTTTCAGTCAGATGTAGATTAACTCAGCTTCACAGCTTTGTGGCTGAAGTTAAAGAATTTAAATGAGAATCCTGTGAAAGATTCTGCCATTATAATAATAACAATATAATAAACTATAATACACTAGCCCACTTATTAAATGACCTGGTAACTATTTTAATTCATTGTTTTCAGTCGTTTTTAAAAAGAAAAAAAATAATAAAATAATAAACAGATTTATCAGAACTGAAAATAACCATTAGTTGCAGCAGTATGTAAGCTAGTTAGCTAGCCATGCTAACATGCGGAGCTTCCATTGAGCAGACAAACACTGTTTAATCCATTTAGAACACTTTGGCTTTGATGCTTGATGATTCTTATGCAGATAAATAAAGATAATCCTTTAAACTCTGTGTACTGTACACTCATTGCAGTGAGTTCTATTACACAGCACAAATATATAGTAGCTATCAGTGTTGATGAGAGAGATCCACACTGGCTGTTTGTACTGCCAGCTCTGATTGATCATTTCTGTTATTTGCTTAACATTTTATTACATTCTTTTGGCTTCTGCTTCTCCCTACTAACACACCCATAAGGAGTCATTTAAGGTTGAATGTCTTGCTCAAGGAGATTCTGACAGGACAGTTTGGTGGTGGTCAACATCTCTATGGACCACTAACAATGAGTCCTGATGAGTTTGCCCATCTGAACAACTTCACCTGTTTATTCTATGAGCTGGTAGCTGTCAGTGAATGTAGAACAAACTGTCTCTGTTTGCTCTCTCCTCTCCTCTCCTCTCCTCAGCTGTCTGTCCACACTACACATTATCACCAGCACCGTCCTGACTCTCTGAGGGCTAGTTTGAAGTATTTCAGATATTTCAGTGTTAGCAGCAGACACCTGATGTGGTCTGTTGTCAGATTAGATCCTCGGACTGTGTGGATGACACACCTCCACCTCAGCAGCCACTATTTAGCCAAGAGCATCTAATATGATTGACCTACATCAGCACCACTGTGTGCTGAGCTGCTTTCTGAATGAACTGTACTTCTGTACTGTGTGCTGCCTCACACACACACACACACACACACACACACACACACACACACTACAAATGTTATGGTAACCAGAGGCAACATGTTTTAATAAAGTCACAGCCAAGAAACTATTTCTGTTTACAGTCCAGCACTATTTTTTAATTGAGAGATGCAGCCAGCTTCTGCCATAGTGCCTCCCTGATACATCACTAACTCATTAGTGTGCTGATATTTAGAGCTACATTCACAAAATACAAGTCTGCCAAACAAAAACACAGCTTAATGATTATGGTCTAAAACATTAATAACATCCCACTGTGTTTACATCTTCAGATCCATTCTGTAGGCTATATGTGAATATTGTTGATGGTACATGGTAAATGGACTATACTTATATAACACTTTTCTAGTCATTTTGACCACTCAAAGCTCTTTTACACTACATGTCACATTCACCTATTCGCACACATTCATACACTGATGACAGGAGCTACCACACAGGGTGTTAACCTGCTCATCAGGATTAAACTAACATTCATACACCATTGGCGCAGCCATTAGGAACAATTTGGTGTTTAGTGTCAACATGCAGGCTGGAGGAGCCGGGAATCGAACCGCCAATCTTCTGATTGGTGGACGTCCTACCTCCTGAACCACAGCCACAGATGATGTATCTGTATCGGTATCAGGTGGAGACTGACAGGTAAAAACGGAGACACTAGTGAAAGACGGCAACACGGAGCATGGGGAGAGAAACAAGTGATAAGGAAGAAAGGGGCTGTAACAGGAGTTTACAAGATCTTATATTGGTCTATGAACTGTGACCAAATGACTGGAACAGTACACCACTGACATCTATTAAACAGTCATGCATCTAATGGCGCTTTTCCACTACACAGTTCCAGCACGACTCGCCTCGACTCAGCTCGCCTCGGTTCTTTTTGCGTTTCCACTAGGGAAAGTACCTGGTACCTGGTACTTTTTTAGTACCTGCTCTGGTGAGGTTCCAAGCGAGCCAAGCCGATACTAAATGTGACGTCAACAGACTGCTGGCCACTGATTGGTCAGAAGAGTTGTCGCTGGAAGCGTCATGAGCCGTCCCACACAAGAATCAAACCCGGCATTTTTAAATACCAGCAACAGCGTTACAACCATAGTTACAGCTATACGGCTCAATTTTCTTGCTTTGTGTGTGACAGAAAGCCTCATACAGCAGCAACACCACTGCCTCAATGTCCTCTATTGTTTATGTGTTTTGTGTCGCGTATAAAACGGCAGTTTCGCAGAGCCGTGCTATGACGACCCCGCCCACGTTGAGTAGGTACTTTTTTGTAATGGAAAAGGTCTGTCCTGGAACCGTACCGAAGCGAGGCGAGTCCTGCTGGAACTGTGCAGTGAAAAAGCGCCATAAAACTGACTGGCCCGCTCTACCACCTGAATCACCATCTGGTGTGAGACCAGATTTCTGATAAGAAACAATTCTTGGTTTGTTGTTCATGTTGGTATTCTCTCTAAATAAATGTGCTAATGCTTCATGTCTGCATGAATGACTTCAATTCTTCACACCAGACATCCTGTCAGCACCATTAATCATATAAACTGCTATTTTATGGCCAATTTTCAACAACAGTTGAACTAAGACACTCACACTCTGCCCTGCACTGTGACATTTTGTATCAATTCATTTGAATGTGACTAACGCTCACATGGACTTTTTATAACAGAAGTAAATATGAAATCATCTAAATATAACTTAGCACTCTGCATTCATCCTGCCAGGCTGCTTTTCATCTAAATGTTACATGTGTGTTGGATCGTGGTCTGCACTGATAACCACATGTTAGCTGCTGCTCACTGATGAAGCAGAGATGGGTAACAGCCCTCTGGGACTCAGTCAGACAGTTAGAGCATCTTACTGGCATCAACCTGCATATGGAGACAGGAAGTACATGAGATTCTGCTGCAGTGTACGTACACACACACACACACACACACACACACACACACACACACACACACACACACACACACACACACACACACACACACACCATATCACACACAGAGAGGCTTTAAGTCCACCATCAGTATGCTTTATAGGCCTGCAGTGAGTCAGGTGCGGGAAGAGGCAGCGGCGATGAGTAGGGAGAGATGGATGGAGAGAAAGACAGAGGAGAGGGTGAGATGGTCAAACAGAGGGGGGATGGTGGGGGCACAGTGTAAGGGGTGGTAGTGGTAAGAATGGAGGAGGGGGGGTGGAAGGCAACTGGTGTTTGCAGATGAATGAAGCGGCGAGCAGGATTAATGGACAGAGAGGCAGGAGGGAAATGAGAAACAATGGAGGAAGGACATTCACTGGCCTCAGGCATCTGCAACCATGTGTGACATTTGCATTTTCTGTGGTGACAGTCTGTGTGTGTGTGTGTGTGTGTGTGTGTGTGTGTGTGTGTGTGTGTGTGTGTGTGTGTGTGTGTGTGTGTGTGTGTGTGTGTGTGTGTGTGTGTGTGTGTGTGTGTGTGTTTGTGTGTTATACTTTCAACATTAAAAACTGAAAGTCAAACTGGACAAAAACACTTAACACTGATATGAAAAGTGTCCCTGTGACCAGCAGCAGGTATTAAGACTACACAGTGTCTCACAAACAGGACAAACAGCTGACGTCTCACTGGATGAGAGCAGACTTCCCAGTGTGATGATTGGCTAAAAAAAGCAACTGCTGCCAACAAGAAGAAGTGAATCAACGAACATACTGATGCTCCAACACTTTCACAATGGGAATATAAATACAGTCTAAGTCAAATTAAAATGATTTGTTACTAAAAAAAAAAAAAGTATAAATGATTTATTTGGTCTTCCCTTCAGCTTCTGTCATCTTCATGTTATATCAGAGTTGCCATAATTAAACATTTCCAACCTATAAATAGCATTCATGTAAACTTCCCAGTCCTAACCCTCACATCAGCCAAAGTCCATTCTTCAGTGTAATTAAACTTGCATTTAACAGATGACTCAGCAGCTGAGTCATAACATGAAAGAAGTCATGAGTAATGGGACTGATTGTCTTTGTCCAGACACAAAATGAAACTCAAACATGCTCTGATGACAAAACATTCTAGTACATAATCCAGATTTATGTGATGTTTTGTGAATGTATTTATTTATTACTCTGCTTTGTAATTAACTTATCATTTTTGCTGTTTTGCTTTATTATATTTCACAATGTTTGTATGTAATATGATTTAGGTAAATGATCTTTATTTTTGTGTTTTATCTCTTAAAGGTGATGTTTTAAGATGAGTCCAGAGTGGGTTTCTACCTCACCCGCACGTTTTATTTTTAATTTACTATTTTTCTGACTTTTATTTTACAAACATGCAAATAAACCAATCATCAGTGCTAATGTTAATGCGCTAAGCAAACAACTTTCCATTTTCTTATCTTGTTGCCAGTTGTTTTATATTATAGTATTTCCGAGTAGCTCCAGTATACTCACTTATTTTAGCTAAACGATACTTCCTGTTGATTTTTTTCACAATAAAAGCCGACCGCAGAATAGTGAGATTATGCCCAATCAGCCACTGGAAGACTTTGATTGTGAAATATTCATACAGGAAATGTTAACGATATGATGTGATGCTCATGTTGTATTGATGTAAGTGGTGGTGTATAGATGTATACAGTATTATCCTGGTGCAACATTCCTAAAAAAAAATCAGATAGGCGGTAATACCAAAATAATTGTTGACCATGGAGATGTTTAACTAGCACACACATCATACTGCTTTTAAAAAAACATGATGTAACAGGTGTTAATTGAGTTAAGTACATACTGTATGTCAAAAGGAGGCCACATTTACAAGAACAGCCTCTTTGATGGAATTCAGCAGATGGAGCTTTACTCCACACAGTACAAGAGAGGGCGTCCCATAAGGGGTCCAGACCTCATCCACACTCCACTGCTAGTATTATTCCCTGTTGGCTGAGCACCAGCAGGGCTCAGGCCTCCCCTTTCACTCAGACCTTTGTTTCACTTTATATGCCCTCAATTGGCTTAATCGGTGTCCCTGTGAGGGCCAGCGGGCATGATGCTGGAAGGTTAGAACACAGTGGGAACTGAAGAGAGAGGAGGAGAGGGGAGAGGAGGACATAAGACGGGTGGGGAGAAGAGAGTAGAGGAGAGAGAAAGTAGGAAAGGAGAGGAGAGAGAGAAGAGGAGAGAGAAGAGGAGAGAGAGAGGGGGAGACGATAGGGGAGAGAAGAGGAGAGGAGATAATGGAGGAGGAGAGGACAGGAGAGAAGGAGAGGACAGCAGAGGAGAGGTGATGGGAAAGGAAAGAGGATGAAAGGAGAGGGGAGAAGTGGGGGAAGGGGTGAGAGAGAAAGAGGGGAGGAAAGGAGAGGGCTCTCATCCAATCCCCACTATATCATGAGTTAAAGGAAAGTGAGTGTCACAATCTGGGAGAGATATCTCATTTATTGATTTCAATCTTTTGAAAACGATCTCATCGAAAACCAGTTCTACAAGGTTTGGAGGAGACAACAGAGTCACCCCCCCCCCCCCCCCACCCCCCCCCCCCCCCCACCCCCTCCATATGCTCCATTCTACCACCACCCAGCAAACATTCCTGTCACATTGTTGCCACCAGTCTAACAGAAGAATTTCCTCTGTGAATTCTTGGAATTCCGCTTTGAATTCTGTGTCTATCTCAGCTGGGTTCCTGAGCCACGTGTGGACTACATTACTCCTTGAAAGAACAAAATCAAGTCTTCACATTTGTCCTGAATCTTTAAAGGGACAGTTCATATTTGTCCTTGTGTCTGTTGTATCCATCTAGATCTTTTTGAGTTGCAGAGTTTTGGACATCAGCCGTAAAACTCTGCTTATCATATAAACTAAGATGTCCGTTAATGCTGTTCATGCATCACTGCATCATTTGAATGCATGGACACATTTGGGCCTCAAAATTTGACCTCAGTGAATTCTAATTGAGCATCCCCTGGTCCAAACCAATGATTAGTATTGCTGAAGTTATAATTAAACAACTGTAATCAGATCTACATAAATCTTGTAGGTGACCTATTTTGATCTGAAAATGGTCCATTTCTTGAATAGATGAGAAGTTGCATCAGTAGAATGAAGCAACACATGGTTGGAGTGTATGATACTCAACAACTGACTCTACACACTCTACATAGAATCTGTATTTGCTCCAAGCAATGGAACAAAAGAGCGACTCAGCAGATCCACCACACTGCTGATGATGCTGTGGTGTGTGTAGTAGTTTTTAATGTCACATGACCTCTTTGTTATTCTCTAGCTTTGTACTAGTATTAGTCTGTTCCTCCTCAGCTGCTTCACTGCTAACAGTGCTGAGCTGTAGATTAAAGCACACACTGGCTGTAAGAGGAATCAAACAGGCACATGAGGGTGCACATACCAAACACACATTTGTGCAACAGCCTGTCAGCATTCTCTACCACAGCACCCCAGGGCTCTGGAGGTGTGAGCCCCTTTCCTTTAAGACCACCTGCTCCTTCACTCAACCAGCTGCTCGGCTATAGGAAGTAGCTAAATACACAGCACGCATTCAAGAAGACAAAGCTTCTAAAACACACATATGTGATTTATTTGTCTCAGAAAAACCAGGCTGGAGAAGCTGCTGTTCTGTTTGTGTTCTAATCCTTAACAAACGTTCAAGGCTTCCCAGCAGCTCCACTTTGTCCCATTTCAATTTACATATATGGTCCCAAGGTTGCCATTTCTGATGATTATAGTGTCTGTGAATTAAGGCATGACGAAACAATTAGAATGGAACAACTGAGGAGCTTGGACGTCACTTTGAGAATGACTGCTTAATGAAGAAGAGCTGCAGACAGGTTTTATGCTAACAGATAAGCACAACTACTGGCTGCTGGAAGGAAAGGAATCAGCAGGAGTGAGGCCCCTGAGGAGCAGTTGAAATCTGATTTACTGGGATTAGTATTAGAAGGGGGGGAGCCTGTCTTCACCTCAAAATGTAATTTAGCATTTGAATGGTCATTTTATACATTGCATGCAGAGCAGATTTAAATGGGATTAAATCAAACTACAGGAATGACAAATCCCTGCAGGTACTGTTATTCTGAGGATAAAGGTATTGTGGTAAATGCTGTAAGCATGAGGAGATGCTGAATACTGATATTTTTGGAATGAGTCACAGTATTGTGAATGTTGGTCTATGAAGTGTCACGAAATGTGAAAGAAAAGAAAAGAAAGAAAGATGTTCATCACAATTTCCCAGAGGCCAACATGATGCTTCTGTATGTCCACAATAGAGCCTTAATTCATTTCTTAATTCAAGTTTAATATATGTTTTACTATTTATAGTTATTTATAATTATTGAATTCCCAGTGAAGTTTACTGCTTCAGTGCACTGATGTTATTTTATAAAATGAAGTTCATTGTTAAACTGTAAAATATCCTGCATATATACATATCTTTATCATAAATGTTTGATAACCACATTGCAAAAAATGTGTGTTTTATGTACCTATTCTGTATGTATAAGATGATTGGCCGATATATCCATGTCAAAATTATTTTACTCACTAATATTGTTTTCGGCATCAACCCCAAAAATCAGTATTGGTCGGTAGAGCTGGGCAATAAGGACAAAATCTAATATCACAATATTTTTGACCAAATACCTGGATATTGATATTGCAACAATAGTGCACAGATGACTATAGGTGCTTTCAAAAAATATAAATTATGAGATTTTTGATAAATAAACCTCAGTAATGTAGATATAATGACTAACTGGGTAAAGGCAAATAATAGAACAGCTAGAGTTAGGTTAGTTCCGATAATGACATCACTTTACTGTAATGCAGCGTTTAAAACCAGGAAAAGAAAACACTTATTCTATATCACAATATTAAAATATTAAGTATCTAAGACAATATCTAATCTTGTATCACGATATCAAAATAATATTGATATTAATTGCCCAGCCCTATCGGTTGGGCCCTAGTTGTGTTGTAGTATTCCAGATAGACATTTTTAAGGTCTTGGTCTTGTCTTGGAATCGACCACATTTGTACTCGGTCTTGACTCGGTCTCGGACTAGCTGGACTCTGGATTTTTTCTAGTCGAGACCACAGCTGCAATGACATCTTTCATTTTTTATTTGTTGAACAGACTTCGACATAACAGTAGTGTTTCAGATTCAGAGGTTTGAGGCTGAGCTGCAGGGTTGAGTTGGAGGTGTGTGGGGAAGTTTATTAGTGCTGTTGAACATAACCGCTGTGAAACAATCAGAAAATAACGTTTTACTGATCTGATTCACCGGCTTTCTTAATGTCAGCGCTCCCTCTCTTCATTCACTTTCTAGCTCGCTCGACCACAGCTAACACAACAGCGTCAGTTAATCTGGCTCTGTGACTACCTCTGTAGCTGCTTATTGAAGAAGAAACTCCCCCTCATTCAGTGTCCTCACCTTTCTTACAGCACAGCGAGACGGAATAAAGTAGCTGCAGAACAAACTCGATTTGGAGATACAAGCGATACAGCAAAAATATGAAACGTTTTTTTCTCGTCATGCTATATACTCTCACTGGCTACTTCAATAGGTACACCACCTGTGCAATCCAATTCAATCCAATACAGCTCTGATATATATGTATGAAGTTTATACATTTTCAGTTTTTCTTAACATTGTCAAAAAAGTGATACTTATACTTTATATTTATAACTGAAGTCATAGTGGGTAATGGTGGTGTATTAGGGTTCATTATATTGAATGGTGTTCTTAATATTTTGTCCATTCCATTAACATACATGAGGGGCAAAATATTAGGAACACCATTCAATATAATACACCCCAGTACACCACCACCACTTAGTACAACCTCAGTAATAAACATATAAGTATCACTTTTTTGACAATGGTAACAAAAACTGAAAATGTATAAACTTCATACATATATAGCAGAGCTGTATTGGATTGAATGATATTGCACAGGTGTACCTGATGAAGTGGCTGGTGACTCTATATCATCATATCACACATTTGTACTTTACTATCATTCCTACATAAAGCTTTTCTTTTTAGCAGAGGAATAATGCAAATGTTGAGCCACATGATTATGATTACATTAATGGTCTCGAAAATGGTCTTGCATTGGTTTGGTCTCGGCCTTGACTCGGTCTCGCCCCCCCTGGGTTTTGGTCTTGACTCGGTCTCCCCCCCTTAAAGTCTTGGTCTTGGTATGCTCTGGTCTTGGTCTTGACTCGGTCTCAGGTTCAGTTAGGAGAAGCTAAAACTAGAGAAGATTTGTTTGGGAAATGACGACCTAACCCCTTAACCCAACCACACTGCCACACTGCCACCATGCTGCTGTCCCACAGGTGGAAATGTTGTTCATTAATGATTCATGCAGCAGTATCCACTGACTTACAGAAAGCCAACACTGTTAACAAGCTGTTCTGCTTTTGCTCACAATGATACACATTAGCAGATATTAACATGAACTTGTACTTGTATTAATAAGTACTGTTCTTATCTTGATTCTGCTCACATTGTGGATGTGTTTGTGCACATATGGTGCATCTCAGGCCAAGAGGAGTGATGCAGGACATTCTAGAGAGCAATGCTGTCATGATTGATGGTGAGAGTCAAAGACGGCAGCTTTACAGCAACGTAACTCCTGGCTGTTTATTGATGCAATTCGTTAATGCTTTTGGTCTGAACACTAGAGCTAGCTCATCTATCTCCACCAGTCATGTGACACTTGTCCTGCATGTTACAGTAAGCCTTCAAGAGTCAATAAAGGCTATTTTTCCAAAAAAACACATTGTGTATGATAATAGAACTGACTGAAACTGAAGCAGCTCTGCAGACTGGAGCCTCTGCAGAGAACAGTGATAGTCAGCGATACACACACACACATACACACACACACACACAGAGAGAGAGAGAGAGGCTGAGGACACTGCATCACTACAGAGACAGCATACACGGCTGAGGTGTGGTGGACAGCACAAGTTAGGATGTGAAACATAATCAGACAGTGTGATGTAATGTCCCATGCTTTATCATCATGTCGGTGAAGCTGCTGCTGCTACCACCACACCCTACTGCTGCTGCTTCACTCCCACACATACACAGTAACACACACACACACACACACACACACACACACACACACACACACACACACACACACACACACACAGAGAAACAGGCTAATAAACTGTGTGGATCTAATGAAACATTCATGGTTGCGCTGTCCAGTTTCAAGGTGGCTCATGTTTCACTTTCCACACACACACACACACACACACACGCACACAGTCACTAATGTTCATATTAGTAATGATGGTTGAGCTCTTGTAAGCCAGCCCTGACCACCATGTCCACCTGATCTGAAGACACAGATGTGATGATGCTCTCTTCTCTTGTCTTCTGTTTCTTAGTGGTTAAAAAACATTTTATGTCCTTCCTTGTATTCTGTCAACAAACAAATCATCATGACTAACTGGGACCATTATGAACAGTGTTGTGATATGAAGACCCCTCCCAACACACACACACACACACACACAGGACACTGAGGCCAGCAGCTGTGCCCTGAAAAGCAGCCAGGCTGGAGGCTGATGCTGGCAGCTTGCAGACATCTTGTAATGCTCTATGTGTTGCATGCTAGCACATGCTTGACGGTCTGTCTGCTCAAATGAACTCTTCCCTCTCTTCATCATCATCATCATCATCATCATCATCATCACATTATCCTACTAAATATTCCCTGTGGCTGCCAGCTGTGAAAATCCAATGAATTCAAACAAGCAGGGTGGGTTCAGTCCCACAGGGAGAGACACAGTGAGGAGTGTGTACGTCTCAGAGCTTTCTTGTCACTGTGAAGCTTCCTTCAGGTCACAAATGACAACACCATTATGAACCCCTCCACTAAAGTCCTGTGTGGAGGACACACAGCAGAGATCAGTGAATGGTAATGTGAAACTGCTTCAAACACTCTACACAGCTCAGTCAGAACAGCACAGGCTGTAAAACAAGTGTTTAACATGCTGATGATGTTCCTGTTTCTATATGACTTATAAGACATACAAAGACTCCATATTACACACTAATGATGATAATATTAGACAAGCAAAGACAACCCATCATACACTGCTGCTTCTAGTCCTACCAGATGTGCTAAAGTACACAACAAGACTATTAGTCATCTACAAAAAGTATAAGTCAGCACTGCAGGTAATAGTGAGCTACTCATGGATAATATGACTTTAACGTCACCAGATTACAATGTAAAAGACCAATTGATTATTTATTGGCCATATCACCTAGCTTTATCGTGGCACAAACAGGAAGTCACTCTATAAAGTTTATCTCTGATGGTAATATTCAGCATCTTGTCTGACCAAAAGATTAACTTTTTGCTGATTAAAAATAAAGTAGTTGGAGTTGTTCTCCAGCTGATTTCCTGTGTTAGCTGTGGTCTAATGAACTTCACCACTTGGTAAGGAGAGCACTGGGGTGAGGGTAGTTTTGACTGATTGGATTGAAACAGTAATGACTGACACATTTGTCACATTTCCTGTAACTGACCCATCCACTGAGATTCCTGTGGCATGACTTAGTAATGGTGGAAAGTTTGAACACAAGTGTTTCATTCACACTCACACACACACACACACACACACACACACACACACACACACACACACACACACACACACACACACACACACACACACACACACACACACACACACACACACACACACACACACACACACACACACACACACAGGGTGTCTTTTCTGAGCCAGTCAGCAATATCATTAACTATGAATGTTACCCAGTGTGACTGCCTCCACACTGCTCTCAGTCTTCACTCTCACTTCCTTCATGAACAGATCAATAAATACTGTACAACGATGTCCTCTGTCTTCTTCTCTTAGAGAATTCTTCAAACTTTAGGTCAGCTGAAAATGAATACATGAGTATATTCACGATTAATACTCCCCCCATCACACACTCGATCCCTCCTTCACACACACTGTATGGTGCACTGTAGGTCACCTCGTTGCTGCAAGTCCATGATCAGACCAATAACAATCATATAATCTTATTATTGATATGTCAGCAATCTATCAGCCACCAATAACCATCTTATTATGCCTCCCTGCTTGTAGGTATTTGAACAAACAACAGATGTTGGCGGTCATGTGGAAACAATGAACTACTGTGTAAAAGCACCTTTAGGTCCCTCCACTATTAGGTGCATACGCAGTAGTATCTCATGTTCCGCCCTTATTCAGCAACAACTTAGTGATCTAAAAGCATGTTGCTCACAGTATCCATGTCCAGTCTGAAGCTGCAGCATCTCCTCTGAAAAGTTCCAGCTGATACAGGATCAGGTTTAGGATACAGGTGTCTATATGCTGAGCTCTGCAGTGCCAATATTTTGTCTCATTTTATCGCCACACCCCCCACTCATACAGTTATGTAGTGTTGCGTGTGTGTTCCTTCACCAGTGGTGGTGGTGGAGTCTCTGCAGAGCTTCCATGATCTGCTAGGCTGATCTGGACCTCTCATCACCCACGTTCTAAAAATAGCAGTAAAAGCAGCAGCAGCAGGAGCAGCAGCAGTGTGTTCACATACTGGAGACAGAGAGTCTCCCAACAGCAGCTTTGGGAAACAGATTTTACCCTGTAGCATTACAATGTGCGTGTGTGTGTGTGTGTGTGTGTGTGTGTGTGTGTGTGTGTGTGTGTGTGTGTGTGTGTGTGTGTGTGTGTGTGTGTGTGTGTGTGTGTGTGTGTGTTGCTCACTTTCTATTGACTCAGAACCACTGATCCTTACATCAGATTAGTTCATCTTCACGCAGAGATACATGTGTCTATTACTGATGTCCTTAGTTTGAGTAAAAATGAAATGTTGCTAGATATTTCTACATGAAGGTTTAGTGTGTGAGGACTGTGTGTAGATGATAGAATAGAACACTTTATTGTCATTCTGCCCATGAGACATGAAAAGAACGAAATGCGTGACTCAGGTCTCGGTGTACTAATAAATAAAACATAATAAATACTAATTAAAGTCACTGTATAAAATAACAATAAGATAGCAGCAATAGGACAGTAGCAGCATCTAGAACAAAGTGCAGCAGTTAGAAAGTGCAATGGTGCAGGTGGTTAGTGACATGGCTGTGTGGAGCGGTTCATCAGTCTGACAGCATCCAGGTAGAAACTGTTCTTCAGTCTGGTGGTCCTTGCCCGGATGCTGCGCAGTCTTTTGCCAGAGGGCAGGGGGTCAAACAGCCCATGTGCACGGTGGGTGGAGTCTCTCATGATACAGACTGCCTTGTCCGTGCATCTGCTGGTGTAAATGTCTGAGATGGCTGGTAAGCTGCATCCTATGGTCCGTTGTGCAGACTTCACCCCCTGCTGCAGCGCCTCCTTCTCTGCCACTGTGCAGCTGCAGTACCACACAGTGAGACAGTAAGTCAGAGTGCTCTCCACCACACGTGATGAGAATAGAAGTACATTTACATGCACACTGTAAATGATGTGGTATTTAAATAAAAGTTGTAGTAAAAATGTACTGTGTCACAATATAGACTGCTATTGTTATATAAAATGTACATACCATACAGAGCTAAAAAAATGTGTTGATTAATCAACTATCGGTAGATATTGATCAATAAATCAAGTTTCTGTTCATTCTGTTACAGCTTCTTCTCTTTGTCTTTATTTTCACTATTTTACATTTTAAAAACCAAATGATTCATTCATTAATTAAGACAATAATCAGCTCATTAATGTATAATGGAAATTCATTTTATAATGTATTTAATAAGACCTATAGGCATGACTAAAGTTGTAGTACTGTGGCCTTTTTTGACTCATTTTTATAAACTGAGTCTATTTTAAACAGATCTGTGACATTTTATTCACCAGAATCTATCCTTCCTCACAGCCTCTGTCCTCCAGTGTGCTGCTTCTAAAAGTTATTTACATAAAATCTGCATTATTCATGAGCACCTACTATGACTGGCTTCAGGTGTGGCCCCCACATTCACCTCCAGCCAATTGGAATACTTCCCTAATGAATAATGCCAGTTCCTTTCCGCTGTATCTTCACCTAGAGTGATGTGTGCAGCTGGAGCCAGTAGGAAGCAGAGTGTGATCCTGAATGAAGGGAACAAGCTCCTGCTGCACAGCTTAGCAGTAGCACAGATGTATGATATTCCTTTAGCTGAGTCACAGAGAGAAACCATATTTTCAAACTTCATCCACAGATTGAAGATGAAATAGTAGAAAATCCAACAGCGAGACACACAGCACAGAACACACACTCAATCAATGGTGACAATGGAGGGAAGATTGTGTCTATTCAGCCATTCTTGATGTAAATCTCCCTCCACTGGAACACTGTAAAGACTGAACAAACAGTAAAGCCCAATTTCCACTGGGTCCGTCAGCGGCACGTTACAGCTGCGCCGCGGTCACCGGAGCTGATAGGTACCACTATAATCAATGAGAGTATTTCCACAGGGAGCGTCTCAGCAACGTCTCAGCAACGTCCCAGCAACGGCTCTCCGCGCCGCAGCGCTATCAAACCGTAGCATTTCTCACTCGCGACAAGCTCAACAGAGCAGATTGCACCAGACAGGAAGTCAGACACAGAATCGGCATAATAAAACTTCCGTCCCCTTTCAAAATCAAACACAATGCGCAGATCACAACCTCACATCCACATTACATCATAACCGGTGGCCCCAGGTCAGCAGTCAATCGATCAAAGGGTCTCGGAGAATTGGTCCGAGAAGCAAAGTACCCTGTTGTTTCTTGTTGTTGACTTTATACACCCGGTTCGCGGGATCTCGCGGTCTCGCGATTATCGCGTGATCTCGCGGGAATACTGCTGGCTTGCAAGGCACCGCTCCGCTGTTGTAACGCTCCCGGTGTGAGTTGACGCTGGGCAGAGGACGGAGCTAAACAGTGGCGCAGCCATAACGTGCCACTGACGGACCCGGTGGAAATCCGGCTTAACACTTCCAGTGTGCTGTTCTACTCATCATTCTGCTGAAATGGAAACTCTGAGTTACAGCAGGGAGGGCTCAACTTCCTGTGTATTTGATTTAAATATCTGCTGTGACGTAGTAACAGGTTCAGCCTCAACACCGCTTGCTCTTGAGCCACTAATTTCAAACTTTCAGATAAAGACAGAGAATATAGAATGTAGTCATTTTACAGCACAGCAGGCCTCAGCATCACCCTCATCCATCCTGAGCATCATTTCTCTTTTTCACAGACACTGTGTGTGTGTGTGTGTGTGTGTGTGTGTGTGTGTGTGTGTGTGTGTGTGTGTGTGTGTGTGTGTGTGCGTGTGTGTGCGTGTGTGTGTGTGTACGTAGGTGTGATGCAGTAGTTTATGCTGGCGGCTCTTGAACACAAAAGCGTGGAGAGCTGGTCTCCTAGCAACCGAAGCCTCCGCAATTCCATGACCCTTGGGTGCTACACATGAAAGAAGTGGAATAACTGTCTCACACACAGACAGACACACACACACACACACACACACACAATTGTCATGCATGGTTGGTGATGTGAAATTAGCCTAATAGCTGTACCATTAGAATCAGTGTGTAAATACAGGCTGCATTCTAAAGCAGCAGTGAGCAGAGCATTGCTTTACTTCGGTTGATTGACAGCTGAGACAAGTCTCTGTCCTCCAGGAGAGGCGCAGACATGTCTGAAGGAGGGACTGCATCTAAACTAACTACAGGAAAAGAGACACGCCATTATTTTCATTATCAATTCATCTGCTGATTATTTTTTAAACTAACAGATTCATCTCTCGACTGCAGAATGTCAGAATAGTGAAAAACAATGATGTCTTCACCCCAACACATACATTCATCCTAGCAGTCCACAGGTCCACTGACTGTTTAACAAGTTGATGGTATTTTGAAGTGGAAGGAATCTGCTTTAATTTTCTCTCCAGCAGTGATAGTCAACATGACCCAACCTACAGACACAGACTGCACATATTCTTTGTGAGCTACTTTTCCTCCCCACATTATTGATTGTAGGGGTTGATTTGAAGTGGTTTCTGTACTGTACTGCTTGAATATGTCTCTGTGACTCTGAATACACTCTGAGGACCATTCACAGGCATTAGCAGAGGAAAGAGGGCCTGGGCGGCTGGATTAAGAGACCTGACATGAGAAAGACCTCTAAGTGTCTAGGGGATATATCACTTGATCACTGTCTCTCTCTCTCTCTCTCTCTCTCTCGCACGCACGCACGCACGCACGCACGCACGCACGCACACACGCACACACGCACACACACACACACACACACACACACACACACACACAGAGCTATCATTCATTTAGACTTGCTCCCGTAGGCATAATTCTGTCTGACTACACACTGCGAAAATTGACATGTAGAACAAATGGTTATATTAGAAAAAAGTAAAAAAAGGTAGAGAGAGGAGAGCAGTATGGATTTTTCTTACTGTGGTGAAGTTATATATCCCAGCGGTTTTAACTCAAACTGAGTCAACGCACAACGTATCACACAGCCTTCTACATCTCCAATGTGTCACCCTATATCAAACAGTAGGGCTGGATGATTCATTGAATTTTAATCACTGTATCGATTTTGGAATCCCACGATTATAAAAACGTAATAATGGACTTAAAACGATTATTGTTCCGCCCGGCGCGGCGCACCTGTGACATAAATCCAACGCCCCCTTTTTCCAGCAAGTTCTGTGTCCCGCCCCTTATGTTAGACCCGCTGGAGGAACGGTGTGTTTCTGCGCAGATCTGGGGAGATGTAAAATGACAGAAAGGCAGCCTTTGGTTGACAAGAAGTAAGGTAGGACTGGGACATCTTCAGTGGTCTGGAAACATTTTGGCTTTGAGCTGTCGGACATCCAACAAAAAGAAATAGTGTGCAAAGCAAACTATGTCGCACTATCGTGTCTACAACCCACGGCAACACGACCAATGACCAACGACCAATTATTATTTCCATTTATCTTTTTTTTTTTTTTTCTTGATTTTAATTTATTTCTGGTTGTGCTGTTCAAATATATTTCAAGATGAGTTCTGGTGGTTCAATAAATGCTTATGTTTACAAATCTATGAATAATCGTGATTATGATTTTTGCCATAATCGTCCAGCCCTATCACACAGTATATACGCAAGCGCATTAGTCTACCATGTATGACAATTGTGGTTGACATTTTTTAAACTCATGTTGAGCTCACCATCATTATAACTGATGATGGTGAGCATCGCATGCCTGGGGTTATTACAGTAATATGGATACCATCACAGCTGTAAAGCGGAGCTCTGGACATTTTCACTATGAGGTACGTGAAGATACAAGCTTAGCAACAATGACTTCAGAGTGAGCTGGTTTTGACTGAATTTCATAATACAATTTATACTAGGGCCCAACCGATACTGGATTTTGGGGCTGTAGCTGGTACAGATATTAGAGAGCAAAAAAATGTCGATATCAATGTATCGGCTGAAAATCTACAGAATATATACATAAACACACTTTTTACTTAGCAAACACTTGTGACAATATGCAATGGAGACATGAAATTTTACAGTTTAAGAATAAACTTAATTTTCATAAAATGACATCAGAGCAATTAAACAGTCAACTTCACTGGGTATTTAATATGTATACATTAAAACTTGAATTAGGAAAACGGATTAAATATACATCAAATGCTGCCTATATATCTTTTTATAAAAATCGGCACATTTTGGGCGCCATAAACACTGATATCAATATATCAGTAATAGACCAATACCTGCCCATAATATCGGTTGTAATATATCAGTCGGGCTCCAATTTAACTATAGTATAGCATAGCTGTCACAATATTTAATATTCTGAACATAAGTATTCACTCATATACACACTTAAAATGAAATTGAAGCATCACATTAAAGAAGAATGTTTCTATTATGAGTGGTTCTGGCTGATGGTCTAGGATGCACATCACACACAGTTTAGGTGTGACCTGGGGCCAGTGTTGCACCATCAACTACAGGAACCTATCAACATAGATGTCCACAAACCTGTGAGGTATAGGGTTCAGTGTTTCTACTGGAGTTTTCAACGGTTTGACAAACACTGCTACAGCCTTTGTAGTGAGTGTGTGTTAGAGAGAGAGAGAGAGAGAGAGAGAGAGAGAGAGTGTGTGTGACAGTGAGGCTGCTAGGACTGGAGCAGAGAGTATGAAGTTACTGGTAAAGCAATGAACAGTGCAGTGTGTTTACAGTTCACTTATTTGTTGGTGAATGAATGATACAACTCCTCAAGTTCCTGTATCTTACTTCTTTCTGCCAAAAACAAGCTCTGAGACCCAGAGAGACTAATAACTAACAGCTATGTGTGTATGCAGGAGCATGGAGGGAGGACAGATGTCTCACTCTGCTGCTGTGACAAGAACTGAGACTGAGTTTATAATTGTGGTGTCCGATGTTCAACTTAACAAATTAGTTTTTTTATTTGATGAATGTGGGTTCTGATGAGCCAAATGTGTTTTGTTTTTTTATTAAATGTGGGCAGTGACGACCTAAAGGTTGGAGAAGCAAGGATGAATCTGGTCGGGGAAAAGCGTAGAAGCGGCACTCCCTCCCTCGTTACTACCACTGAGGTGCCCTTGAGCAAGGCATTTAACCCCACCTGTTCCAGTGAAGCTTCTCATTGGCCGGCAGATCAGACTGTGGTTGTACTGGACAGCTTCCAGGTGTCAGTGTGTTTAACTGTATGAATGTGATCAGGGTGTTTTCTGGGAAAGAGAGCATTACTCTCAGTGAAATTCCCCTGAATAAATAAAGGTTAAAAAAAAATGACGAAGTGGAGAAGTACTGTCTGTTTATCACCAGTAACACACAGCACCCATCCAGTCCACGCCACCAGAGACCTTGTTAACAGAGTCCAGTCCCTCACTGCTGAGAGATGACATAATGTGAACCCTTTTTCACTGTCACTGACTAACTGAGAACAAAAGAATGCCCCTCATCACCACAGCAACACCTTGTGACTAGGGGTGTCACGATTCTCCAAATACTCGATTTGATTTGATTTTCGATTTAAAGTCTGTGTAAAGTAAAAATAAATATGTGTTCTGAGTTTGACATACCACAGAAAAGTGTGTTGTTAAACACCCTGCCAAATTTGAATGATTAAAAAAATCACCAAATATATGAAATGCCTATTTCTCTTCTCCCAAACGCTGTGGGAGTGGCTGCCGAGTTCGCTGAAACCCCGCCCCCTACCAAGTGTCACCTGTCAATCAAAGTCACCACCTCTACCAGAGACATTGTAGAGATTTTGTGTTGTGTATAACGAAGTCACAGCAGTTTCGCGGAGCCGTGCTATGACGACCCCGCCCACGTTGAGTAGGTACTTTTTTGTAATGGAAAAGGTCTGTTCTGGAACCGTACCGAGGCGAGTCAAGATGAGCCGAGTACAATACAATACAATTGATAAACAGTACAATTAAGGGCATGATGTCACTTGATCAATAAATACTATATAATCAGTGGTCAAAAATACAACATAGAATACAAGCTAGAAATAAGACAGTGTTAATGATCACTGGGCAACTTATACATTATAACACAGACTCTAAAAGTCCTTTCTTTAATTTTGATAAGAAAGAAAGTCCAAATTCTCTGATTCCAGTGTCTCAAATGTGAATATCTGGTGGTTCTTTCTTCCTCTATGACAGTAAACTGAGTATCTTTGGGTTGTGGACTGTTGGTCAGGACAGAAGCAGACATCCTTTGGAAAACACTCATCAACATTGTTCACTATTTTCAGACTAAACAACGGATCAATTCATCAAGAAAATCATTGTCAGCTGCAGCTCTAGTGATGAGACTAATCGAACCATTACTGCCTCTTCACAACATGAAACCCAAACAACTGACATGAGTTAAATAAGAAGCACTGCAGCCACAGAGTAGCAGTTTAGAAGCATTAGAAGCATTGCAAATGATCATGAATGATGTATGAGCCTGCTCTGAACCACTGGCTGCTGTATGACCCAGCAGTCACACATGAAAACAAAGTGACATAATTGCTACTGATTCAGTGGGAAAACATTATTTGTGGCCTGCCATGATGCTGTGCAGGGTGTTTGTTCTTCAGCCCCCCCCCCACCGCCACCACCCCCACAACATGGAGAACAATATGATGCACAGAGGTTGGGGACTGAACAAAAAACTGGGGGTGTGTGTTAATTGTGTACAAATAAAAGAGTCCCAGTCCAGCCTCCCGTCTCGCTTTGCTGCCTTTACCCCCACCACCACCACCACCCCATCCCCCCCTCACCCCTACCAATAACAATGCCTGACGGGGGATGTTTCATTTCCACAAGCTGTCAGCATCCTAACTGCAAGTGTACGTGTGCGTGTGTGTGTGTGTGATCCCCCCGCATAAGGCTGATTAGTTCTTCAACAGCAGCATAGCTAATTAAAATTGCCTCCTGCTTGTTAACAACACCACCCACCCACTCCACAGTACAGCTCTGAGGCTACAGCATCACCAAAACTCCTGCCAGACCGCAGGCTCTGGTGATTCATGATTAATTCATCCTGGTTAACACACACACACACACACACACACACACACACACACACACACACACACACACATACACACACACGAAAAGATTCTGCCAGTACAGAAATGTGTGTATTTGTTCATGACTGACATCAAAGACTGTCATCATATTCTTCGTATGTTAATGATAGTTAAGACAGTTTATCTTGGCTTTAATGTACTTCTAACCAAATCAATGCTTGTCTTATTCACATTAGTCATTTCATAACAACATACAGCTAAGGGTAGGAATCAAGAACCGCTTCCAGTTTAGAACCGGCTCCAAATGGATCCATTGGCATCGTATGCACACAAGCTCTGAAACAGTAGAGATGATAAAACTAGGGCTGGGACTTTAACGACGCTAGTGTGGTAGCTAGCGCGGACGTTAGCCGGACTCCGAGTACAAGGACCCACACACAACCCACACTCCACCAGTTGACTGGTTTGAGGACGAGGGTAACTACGTCCACGTCTGAAAAAATAACCAACGCCCTGGCTCACTGGGTTGCACTCGACTGTAGACCACTTGGAGTGGTAGAAGATAAGGGCCTGCAAAAGGTACTACAGATTGTGTCGTCTGACACAACAAACGAGCTGCCATGCAGAAAGACAGTGACAAAAAGAGTCCAGCAGCTTTATGACAACGAAAAGGAAGATGAAGAGAATTTATTGTTGGAGAAAGCAGAGTGTGTTGCCCTGACTGGGGATCATTGGACCTCGGTAAGCAATTCAAATTACCTCGGTGTGAAGGTACACTCATTTGCCTTAACCATCCAGAAGACCACCACTAGGCACTTTGCTGGGGCATTTTAAACATAGCCCCTCAAACACAGAGGAACTGCACAAGGATCAAACACAACTAGAACAAGACAAAGAGCCACTGATACAGGATGTTTCCACAAGGTGGAATTCAACACTGTTTATGATCTCTCGTCTGCTGAAGAACCAAGAGGCTGTGAAGGTTACTCTAGCCAAACAGAAGCACAAGCTCACCATGTTAACTACAGCAGAGTGAGACAGTCTGCAGAGGCTCGAGACCCTCCTTAAACCATGCAGGTAAACACCCACCACCTGTTTTAAATGTATTGTACTGAATATCACTATGACTATAGTATAAAGTTGCTACTGTTTTTAATCTACTATTAATTGGCACAATAATTAATCACTTTCCTAAACTATCCTCTGCAGATATGTGACTGAGCTCCTTGGGGGTGAGACTTATGTCTCGTGCTCTGTTGTGTTACCTGCTCTCAGCCACTTGACCCACACCATGAAGGTCTCAGATGACGACCCGGCCTATGTGGTGAGGTTCAAGGGTGCCTTTAAAAAGGACCTGTCTCAACGCCAAGATACACTCAACCATGGATGGCTCAGGGTGGCTACAGCACTCGACCCACGCTTTAAGGTAACATGTGTAATGGTCTTCTTTGTTTTTCTTTTCTCTTGCTTTTTGACCCCCTTTCCCCTGCCCCCCCCCTCTTCTTCCCTCCCCCCTCTTTCTTTTTATGGGAACAATGTATGAAAATGAATTTCACCCATCTTTTTACTCTGTAAATCTGTGATGTGACAATAAACCTGATTCTGATTCTAAGGACCTAAAGTGTCTACCAAGAGGAGAGCGAGGAGGGGTGTGGACCAGCATTGAAGCACTGCTGCGAAAAGAACCAGACAGAGCCACTCCAGAACCCACAGAGGAGCCAGCAAGGAAGAGGAGCCTCCTGCTGTTTAATTCAGACTCTGAATCAGAGGATGAAGAGGGGCCCAACGGGGCTCTGGCCCGCTACAGGGCAGAGCCCACCATCAGTGAGACAGATTGCCCACTGCAGTGGTGGTCCACTCATGAGGGAGCCCATCCACAGCTTTCTGCCCTGGCCCGCAAGTATCTGGGCAGCCCTGCCACTTCTGTTCCTTGCGAAAGACTTTTCTCACTGGCAGGTAACATGGTTTAAAAGAAAAGGGCAGCCTTGAGCTCTGAAAATGTGAACAGGCTAGTTTGTCTCAGCAACTGGCTGAAAGAGAAGTAGAAGAAGTAGTCATAGAGGTATCCTGAGGCCAATGGGCTTGTTGTTACTGAAATGTTGATCAAACAGTGGCCTAAGCAACAGAGACATTTTATTTTTCATTCAACTGTTCCTGCCTGTTCCATCATGCAGCAGCACAGAAGCTCCACAGACACTCAGACTGAGTTTACAGCGTGCATTAAAACACGCAGCCATTCCATTTAGAATATGAGGGATGGTAAAAATGTGCAGTGCTTTTGTTTTGTGCGTCTGTGTGAGTGGATTGTAGTAAATGAAAGCTGACAGGCTGACAGGCAGAGCTGAGTGTGAGCAGCAGCACTGACAGCAAGCTGGGGCTGATAAAAGAGCATTAGGATATGGACAAACATCCTGCTGGACCAACACTTTATACCACAACATCAAGCAGAGTGCTGATTTTACACATGTATAAACAAAATGCCCACAACATTAAAAACATTGCTGTTACATGGAAACAGGAGGCTGCCTAATGGCCTGCCATAACCATCCCAACATGGGCCTATTAAACATATCTAGGTCTGATACTGCTGTATTATGCATCAAGACATTCAACAGCCACACTGTGAGCTGTGTGAGGCTGGACTTCAACACAGAGCTGCTCTGAGCTCCATGTTCACTACAACAGTTCATAGAAAGAATGAAGAGAGGAAGTCCACACACTGAATTTTGTGAGCTTCCAAAACTTAAATGACACAACATTTAGCTCATGGTCGGATCTACCATACAGGCAATCTAGGAAAGTGCCCAGGGGCGCTTAAGCAGAAAGTGGCCCTCTATGATGGGAGGGGAAAAAAGTGCACTTGTTTTTTTGGTCAGACTCACTTCCATTTTGTGAATTTCAAATAAAAGAACAGTCATGTATTTCCTCATTGAAGTTTTCTTAAAAATATAGTTAAAATCTCGTCTTGTCTCGATCCCATGAACCAAATATCTCGTCTCGTCTCGTGAGCTGAGTGTATCGTCACACCCCTAGTGATAAGTCAATATCGGCCGATAATATCTGTTGACCGATATATCCTTGTGGCTCTAGAGCAGGCCACAATTAGGGCTACACAATATGGACAAATTAGCATAACTCGATATTGAAGCCAGCTATGTCAATATCGATACAATATACAATATGACTATGATTTAACACTTGTTTGAAATTTAAATTGTAGCAACAGTGAAAATTAAGCATTCTTAAACAAAACAGCATAATAATACCAAATGGACATTAACAGTGCAGTTACTCAACAAAATAGTTTATTAATCACAACAGATCAATAACTGTCTTCAGCTGCATTGAAATGAAATCAAAAATAAAACTTTTTTCTGCAACCCCTTACTTTGCAACAATGCTTCATCAATATATTAAATGTAACAACAGTGAAAATGAAGTCTTTGGCTGCATTAAAATAAATACATAGTACCGCTGAGACACACTAACATTTGATATTGTCCATAGCGTTGCTTTTTGCGATATTAATATCCTGCACGTTCATATCTAGATATAGATACAATAATGATTGTTCAGCCCTAGCCACAATGCACTGTGGTTAGCTTGTATCAACGGGTGTGTGGGAAATGGGTACTAATTAGGGCTGGGACGATCCGCGATCAAATCGTATATTGGCGATTGGAGGGTTGCCAGGCGATTTGCTGTTTATCAAGGCGATTTTGGAAAAAAAAAAAAAAAAAAAAACGCGCTCTACTGTGTGTTAAGAGATGTTTCTTGAGGAAATACATGACTGTTAGAGAAGCCCCGTTTACAAACAGATCTACAATCTACTTTCTCTCTTCTCTTCTCTTCTCTTCTCTTCTCTTCTCTTCTCTTCTCTTCTCTTCTCTTCTCTCAGTGCAGGGTACACTGTCAGCCAGCCCTGTGCTGACAGTGACGGGGCGCATCTCTTTGATCCGAACCCACACAGCCCGATATAATCGTGTATTGGCAATCTAGAGCAATGACAATCTACAATTTGAAATTTAGAGGCAATCGCACAGCCCTAGTACTAATCCAGCCTTGATTTTGATTGACAAGTAGGGACGATACAGCAAAAATATGATTTTTCAGGCAGGATAACAATCCATCATCTGATCACTATTATTTCTCATGTTAGACTATTTTACAAGTTACTGAATAGTACTAAAGATTCAAAAAACGTTATTGTCTATCAAATAATGACAGAAATGTGTCTTAGGTTGGGTCTTTGATTTCACAATGAGGTCACACACACACACACACACACACACACACACACACACACACACACACACACACACACACACACACACACACACACACACACACACACAGATTTAGGAGCCTCTGGGGAGAAGCCCTTCAGACAAACACATTTACACAATAATCCTATTAGAGAGAGAAAGTCGCTCTCTTCATCCGTCAATACTCCCGCTACCTCGCCCGCCCCTCCCTCTCTCCCTCCATCCACTGTCAATGCCAGTCAATACCGCTGCTATCTCTGCTCACTTTCATATTCTAATTCAAACAGGCTCTGCTGCAGCCATGAGCAATCAGTGTCCAACAATAGCAGCGTGGAGCTCGATAGCTCAACATTGTGGCAGCTTCATTTTGGAGCACAAAGTGATGGAGGCGACATGCTCTTCTCACTACTGCTGCTACCGCTCCACTATACAGCCTGTCAATATCCCCTCATAGCTGTTTCTCTTTTTTTGTTTTCATCCCTCAGCCTCAGTCTGTGTTTACCCTGCCCCCTCCTCTCAGCCCTCTGCCAGCCCACAGATTAGACTGCACCGCCTCCACAAATGACTCCACACATGATCACACGCAAACCAACATGTTTAAGGGCTCTGCAATGAAAATCAAGATTTATAGGAATAGACTTTTTTTTATGATAAGAGGGTATTGGAAAGTCAAGGTCATCCATTTCCAATATGATCATATGAGGTAATTCAATGACATCATTTAGTGAGGGACATTAGGACTGACATTTTCTCTAATTTCTGTTTTAGTGAGAGGCATAAAGGGACAAAATACATTTCCTTATACAAAATACATTTTCTTGTGTTGTTGAATGAAGCTTCAATCTTGAATTTAAATCACCTGGTTAACCACCAGCAAAGAAAAGGCTGATGTCACATAAGAGTAAACAAATAAGAGACAAAATGTTTAAAAGGAAAAAAGAAGACTCAAAATTGATGCTGCAGGGTCAAGATATCCTGACTTTAAAGGGGATCTATCATGCTCATTTCCAGCTCTATATTTTCATTCTGGGACTTCAGTAGAGCAGCTTTGTATGATTCACAGTAATAATAAACAGCTTATTTATCTTCTACTGGTCCTTCATGCAGCAGCTCAGTTCATCCTCTGTCTGAAAAAGGCAGTTTTATCTCCTGTCTCTTTAAGACCCCCTCCTGATAACACTCATGTCTCTTATTGGATACTCCCTCTGCCACCCTGCCTAATGATTGGCCTGAAGTCACATAACCATATACCCAACTCATTTTAGTAGCTTCCCCATTGGTTTGATACACTTTGGAAGTAAGTGAAGTTGTGCCAGAAACCTCCACTGCTCTCCACTCTGTTCTGATTGGTCAGCTTCCAGAAGCTGCTTTCACAGCCAGCCTCTGGCCACATAATCAAACCATGACACAAACTACAGTCTGTCACTGTCAACTCTCAAATACATCCACACACGTTTGACTTGGACTCCGATCCAAAATATAAATGAGTGAACAACACAAACAACACACGCAAAAACCTTAGCAAAAACCTTAGCAACCAAGATGGAACAGATGGGTATGCATGATGATCTGGCGTCAAATATTTTCACCCTTCACAACAATTCACAATCTGTGAGAGTCTGTTTTTTGGGTTTTTTTGGTAACATTTTGGGTTTCATGTTAATATTAGTTACTGTGTGTGTTTGCTGCTCCATCATGTTAACATTAGCTACTGTGTGTGTTTGCTGCTCCATCATGTTAACATTAGCTACTGTGTGTGTTTGCTGCTCCATCATGTTAACATTAGCTACTGTGTGTGTTTGCTGCTCCATCATGTTAACATTAGCTACTGTGTGTGTTTGCTGCTCCATCATGTTAACATTAGCTACTGTGTGTGTTTGCTGCTCCATCATGTTAACATTAGCTACTGTGTGTGTTTGCTGCTCCACCATGTTAACATTAGCTACTGTGTGTGTTTGCTGCTCCACCATGTTAACATTAGCTACTGTGTGTGTTTGCTGCTCCATCATGTTAACATTAGCTACTGTGTGTGTTTGCTGCTCTACCATGTTAACATTAGCTACTGTGTGTGTTTGCTGCTCCACCATGTTAACATTAGCCACTGTGTGTGTTTGCTGCTCCATCATGTTAACATTAGCTACTGTGTGTGTTTGCTGCTCCATCATGTTAACATTAGCTACTGTGTGTGCTGCCTATATAACTTTAGGAAATAAAAAACAATATTGGCACATACTGGACAACACATTCACCAATACCATATATCTACAGTATGATAGGTCAATATCAGCTGACTGATATATGGGTCGGGCTGTACATGGACTGTACTTATATAGCGCTTTTCTAGTCGTTAAGACCACTCAAAGCTCTTTTTTTTAATGTCTCATTCACCCATTCACACATTGATGACAGGAGCAGGGTACCAACCTGCTCATCAGATGGAAGTTAACCATTTATACACATTCATACACCGTTGGCACAGCAACGGGAGCAATTAGGGGTTAAGTGTCTTGCCCAAGGACACATCAACATGTGGACTGGAGGAACCGGGAATCAAACCGTCAATCTTACAATTGGTGGACGGCCGCTCTACCTCCTGAGTCACAGTAAGAAGGATTCATAAATGCTTTTGTCTGGCAATGTTAGCAGGACTCCAGCAGGGCTTTATGATTTTTGAGTGTTTGACAGTCCATCATGTTATCATCATCATTCATTAACATAGTTGTGTCCCACGTGCTGCATGTGAGTACAGAAAGGTCAATAAAAGCAGGTCAATAACTAACACCACAGATGCCCTTCACACCTCTGGGAAACACTGCACTGCCTCTCTCTGATGGAACAGCACACATCACACTTCCTGAAAATGGCTGCTGGACTTTTAGAATCTGAGCTCTACTGAAATACGTGAACACACTAGTCTGATCATCTCACTGCTCTCTGTCTTTTCCCTCTGACTTATTAACATGACATCTTTGCTCCATGAGAGAAGCTTGTGGGAGAATCTCCTGAGAGGGTTGAACACCATCAGCTACAGTTCTATCTCTAGAGAAGAGTCACCACACAAAACCAACAAGTCCACTAACTGTCCTACAGTGATGCTGAAGAATTGTAACCTCACACACACAAACACCTCACAGAGACACACTAACCACACAACTGTCACAAGTTTGTGTTTGGCTTCTTTCATCAAGTTCCACATGGAATCAATGTGAATGTTCTACAGTTTGATAACTTGGAGATGTGTCATTTTAAGCCAGGATGAGACAGCAGGAACACTTCAGCCTTTAAACACACTTAGATTGAATGTAATGGGAAAGGATTTCTTTTTAAATCATTCAATGATTGGCTGTCTGTGTGTCACTCCATTATCCAGGTATATGATAGGCTGTTTATGAACAGGGAGGGAGCATGTTTGGGTTTCGGCCAACTATAGTTTGATTCTTCATTATGTGTTTTCATGGTGGTCTGCATTTAATGCATTTAACATTCATTTAAGATCATTTCTATTGATGAAATGTCCATCAACGGCACATATCAACCAGGTCTACAGTCTTTACAGTAAAGGGCTCATGTTGACCTTCACTGACCTCCAGTATACATCCCTGAAGCTTCTTATTCCTGCCAATCTGCTCACTGATGATATGGATGAAATAGTCCAGACTGCAGCCTGTTACAGACTGCTGTCCTTTCACATCACTACATCAAGAGCTAAACACTGTGCTGAGCCTTTCATGTGGGTTATAAGAGGTGTGTGTGGAGGGGGAGGGGGGGTGTGGCAAAGATGAAGCACAGTGAGACAACCCTGAGGTGCATATCATCATTGTATTAAGTTAACAGCCTACACCACACACACACTCACTGCAGGGTTTTCCATATATACATTTATTAGTAGCTGCAATATCAAGAAAGGCCACCACAATATTGATCTTCTGATTTTGGATCTCTCTCTCTCTCTCTCCCTCTCTCTCTCTCCCTCTCCCTCTCCCTCTCCCTCTCTCTCTCTCCCTCTCTCCCTCTCTCTCTCTCTCTCTCTCTCTCTCTCTCTCTCTCTCTCTCTCTCTCTCTCTCTCTCTCTCTCTCTCTGATGAGAGAAAATGTCTAGTGTGCAAAAGGCCTTCAGTCATGTTAGCCAGGCCTACACAGTGTGGTTTTCCACTGTCTCTGTCACATGACCCTCACCCTGCATGTCTTAATGGTCCATTGAACAATCCTGCATCACTTACGTTGACCTCACACACACCATGTTTAGTGGCAAGAGTCATTTCCACACAGACACACATCCAGCCTGCTGCAGCGCATAAAGTCTGATTGACATCATCAGAGTCAACAAGTCAGCTGACTTCCATATGTAAAATTAGTGGCAGAGATATGATCAGCTGTTATATCCACATATAGATCACATGGTTTTGTAAGATCAAAGGTTTTAAATAAATAATAATAATGATGTTAAATCTCAGTAAGACATGCATGTGCTTTAATATTTCAGCAGACTGCACATATTCCATCATTACTGCACAGCTCAGTGTTAGTAATGTCTCTTCAGTCAGTCCGTGGGATCAGGGGGGACACCTGGTTACCATGGCCCGACCAATACTGGATACCGATACCGATATTAAGTAGTAAAACATTCTGATATCTAGAGATCAGCTGATAATCTTAAATACACAGAATATATACATAGACTAGGGTTGTGTGATATGGGCAGAATCAAATAGCACAATATTTTGATTTTGACAATATTGTAGGGATGATAATAGAACAGCCTTTAACTGAGCCTTTAAAAGCAGGAAAAGACACTTATTCCATATCACTCCAATTATGATATTCAAAACCTAAGGCGATATCTATAAAATATCACGATATCGATATATAATATCGATTTATTGCCCAGTCCTAACATAGACACACTTTTTTTTTTATATTGTTAACAAACATTTGTGACAAAGGTATGTAAAGTAGGCAAGATATTTTATAGTTTAAACTTAATTTTTATAAAGTGAAGTCAGGGCTCAGAAACTGTAAGAAATTCATTGGGAGTTTAATATTTAAAACTTGAATATATCTTTTTTTTTATATCGACACATCAACACCTATAACAATATATCTGTGATAGGCCAATATCGGCTGATAATATAGGTTAAAGGATATATCGGTCGGGCTCTACTGGTGGCACTGGGCTGAGAGAAGATCAGCAGAGTTTGGTCTAACTACTGATGGAGGCTGGATCTGTATTCAGCACACAGCTCACACATGTTCAGCTTTATGTCACCGAGCAAGAAAATGCTGAAATGCTGGAGACAACGCGAGCATATGTGACAGAGTCTGCAGCAGCTTAGCAGCTATACAGCGAGGCCACATATGAATATTTCAACCGCGTGCTGCTGGCACAACACATAAAGTCAGTGCCCCACTCTGTTACTGGGATCAAATGTCAAGCCGGCTGCCAGACATGGACACGTGTGCAGTGTGGGGGCCGACAGATGTTGCGTGTCACCAACATTTTTTAAGAAGGAATTAACACCAGTAACTCTTCATCAACTGCTGCTTTTTTTTCCTTCTCTGACTTCACTATTTATTTCATTGTTGTGAAGAAATGGTCAAAATATGAGTGTGAGGAGAGTTTTTTAAAGAGCAGCACAGCTCCTCCACTGACAGCAGCTCAACAGGCTGGAATGTAACGTAACCACAACACATGCTGAGATTGAAGTGTGGACAGCAGCTGCAATCACACATACATTAACCTCACTTTCTATTTATATGCATGATCACACTGGAGAGCAAACATCACATTTACTGCATGAGTGCTTCAACTAACTATTATTGTTATTATTGATTCATCTGTTGATTATTTTCTGGATTAATTGATTAGTTGCTTGATCCAGAAAATGGTGAAAAATGAAGAGTCCACAACACAAACATACTGAGATTATTATCACACAAGATTAAACAAAGCAGAACATATTCACATTGAAGAGAGTGGAATGAGAGAATTTGGACATTTTGACTTTAAATGGTGAATCAATTATAAAAACAAATGTTGGTGATTGATTTACTGACGGCTGTAGCTCTACACTGCACCTCACTATTTAAAGATTACAAAAAACACAACATGAGTAAAAGTGGTCACTGAGAACAAGTTGTGACACTTAAAAGGTATTTTCATGCTGAATTGAACTGTGAGATATTAACACAAAGCAGCAGGTAGTTGAATCTAGGGCTGGGCGATTATGGCAAAAATCTAAATCCCGATTAATTGAACTTTTAACCTCGATTACGATGAATGAACGATTATCTCCACCCTTGATGAACCATTATGTATTTTCACACTTTCTTTTGTTTTGTATTTTACACTGCTGCCCTCACACCATATTTTGTGATATTTTCGCACATGAGTATCTTTAGGGAGGGAAAATAATGATGTTTTAAGGTGTGACGCTGTGGTTAAAGCTGCAGTTGGTAAGTCTTATAAAAGTAACTTTTTGTCATATTTGCTAAGACTGTCACTATGTAAAGACAGCATTACATGAAACTAGTAATCTGTAAAAAAAAAAAAAAAAAAAAACCAGGCTCATTTAGCCCCACCTACTGCTCCCACTGCAAATTGGCAAATTGCCAGAATCCACCGCGACCGGACAAAAAGAACCAATCAGAGCCAGGATGGTGTCTGATGGAGTGTCTGACAGCTGTCAATCACTGCTCACACAGCCCCTCCCCCTTCCTTCTCATCTCGGGAGAGCGGCTTTAGCAGCATAGAGAAAGTAATGGTGCAGCAACAACCATCAGCGAGGACAAAATTACCGATACCTCCGTTACCAACAACAGCATACACGGTCGCGTGCCGTCCTCTGGGGGAGGGACTTTGGAGGCAGGGCAGGAGTGCAGCGGAGAGGGAGGGGAGGGATCTGAAAGTTGTACTTTTTCAAATTTGATGCTAAGTCCTCTCTCTCCTCAGAGTTACCAACTGCAGCTTTAATGTCTAGTTTACTTGATTTGTTTGATTTGTCAGTTTGAACTGAGAAAAGCAACACAATGATTGACTGATTAATGACTTCCACCTTTCTATCTATCATCAAAGCTGCTTCTCTGATCACTAACTGACTAATCAAATGATCATTCCAGCACTTTCTATTAGGATCATTGAGCTTAACTTAACCTGCCTTACCATGTTAACATTTCCACCATCACTAACCCTTAACATGACATCATCAACATGAGTTCAGCATGGTCACAGTTACACTTATGTCATGATGCTGTTAGGATTGCGTGTTTCCTTGTCTCTCGAGTTTGACTGCAACCAATATCAAATCTTCTGTTAGACAGTGAACAGGTAGAGAGGTACAGAGTTATAGAGGTACAGAGGTACAGAGGTACAGAGTTATAGAGGCACAGAATAATAGAGGTGCAGAGTTATAGAGTTATAGAGGTACAGAGGTATAGAGTTATAAAGGTATAGAGGTACAGAGTGTTAGAGGTATAGAGGTACAGAGTTATAGAGGTACAGAAGTACACAGTTATAAAGTTATAGAGTTATAGAGTTACAGAGTTATAGAGTTACAGAGTTATAGAGTTATAGAGTTATAGAGGTACAGAGGTACAGAAGTACAGAGTTACAGAGGTACAGAGTTAAAGAGTTACATAGGTACAGAGTTATAGAGGCACAGAATAATAGAGGTGCAGAGTTATAGAGGTATAGAGGTACAGAGTTATAAAGGTATAGAGGTACAGAGTGTTAGAGGTATAGAGGTACAGAGTTATAGAGGTACAGAAGTACACAGTTATAAAGTTATAGAGTTATAGAGGTACAGAGTTATAGAGGTACAGAGTTATAGAGGTACAGAGTTATAGAGTTATAGAGGTATAGAGGTACAGAGGTACAGAGTTATAGAGGTACAGAGGTACAGAGGTACAGAGTTACAGAGTTACAGAGGTACAGAGGTACAGAGGTACAGAGTTATAGAGGTACAGAGTTACATAGGTACAGAGTTATAGAGGCACAGAATAATAGAGGTGCAGAGTTATAGAGGTATAGAGGTACAGAGTTATAGAGTTATAGAGGTACAGAGTTATAGAGTTATAGAGTTATAGAGTTATAGAGGTATAAAGGTACAGAGGTACAGTGGTACAGAGGAGCATAGAACACTCTGCTCTGACATTTTTGTCATCAAACTCATGACTCACACATCAGGTTGAGTGGCATCATACCACAATCGATCCTCCAAATGAATTATATATATACAACCATGTCTACAACAGCTGATCATATGCTATCATCAGTCATCAAAATTTCATTGCACTGGTGAATGATGATGGTGCTTTTTAACCAAATCAATGGGTTGAGTGAACTAAGCCTGTGATCAGTTTGATGGGACTCGACTGACAAATAAGCCTGGATTTGTGTAATGCTGCAGAGCCCAGAGGACAGAGCAGCTGGGGTGATTTACATGAGGCTGAATGACCCCTGAAATACAAATTTAACAGCCATCAATTATTAACGCAGGCTAATCAGCATGCTTGCACCAGGCAGGAACTGACGTCTATGTTGAAGATACCTTCCACACCCTCACATGAAAAGGCAATAAACTTCCAGATGTTACATGTCCCAGAATACATGAAGGTGTGTCAGTGATGTTCTCCTGCCACAACCAAACTCCATTCAAATTGTGTCGGGTTTAATTGTTTCTTTGGAGTACATGCCGGGTATACTACATTATTACATGCTCTCTAATACAGCGTTCATCCAGTTAAACACGCAGCAATCGTGTGGCTGGCTCACCACATCTGTCCTCCAGTGGTTCACGATGGCCAACAGCGAGGACCACATCTGGAAATTCACATTCTACCACACGTATTTGGTTCATTTATACATTAGGCTATATCTATGAATGCCGAACTTGCCGCAGGGAACCACTGATTTAAAAATGTGTGTTAAGTTAGGTCTTATCAAATACACCTATTTGTTAGAAAGCAAGTTCATATAAAAGTGAAAGATCCGTAAGGGAATTTGGTGTTTTTTCACTCACTAGAGCACAGACTGGGAAGCTGGGGTATTTCTGCAGCTCAACATCTACTGAGCCACATAAGATGGTGTTAGAAAGGTAATGTTAACAGGATGGTGCCACACTTCTCCATTTCCAGAGCCTCCTCTCATGGGAGGCGCCACCATCTGTCATGAGGATGAAGGATGCTGCGAAGGACAATGTGTATAACCTGGTTAGTCAGGCATCAGCCCACACTGATAAAAAGGTCCACTGGTGGTTTTAGCTGCTAGCATCCAGCTAGAAGAGCAGGTTAGAGACGAGATTTAAACCGACAGGTGCAACAGCATCATCACCCAGCCGCACACATCCGCCCCGGATACCACTCCTTCCACCTTCACCAATATCCAGAGAAAAATGCTCAAGCCAGCAAGCAACAACCCAGCAAGCAGACCGAAAACAAGCCTCAAATCACAGATATGTTTCTCATTATGAACATTGTTGAATCGTGTCAGCGAATAAGTGGCGAGCTAGCTAACAGCCGTTCAGCACAGCGAGCAGACGGAGCGCAGTTAACGTTAGCCTCACTGTCTGCTGCTCTGCTCTCTATACAAGCTCCATCAGGAATAAAAGAGTCAGTGTTGTTGTTTCACTCACCTCTCTGCCATGTTCCCGACGCTTCTTAAAACCCGTTCACAATAAATCCCACAGCGTCTCCCATGTTGCCGATATTGCGGTCGCCGCAGTCAACGAGTCCCTCCTTCCAGACCAGCGTCAAGTTTTCATCAATAACGAAGCGCACGTCCGGTCCGTACCTTCACAATAAAAGCTTTTTTCTCTATCGTGTCAGTGTGGCACCTCTTGTGGAAATATGAAAGTACCATGTAGGATATGGGTTAGGGTTAGGGTTTTATATCACACACTCCCAGTAAAGTGAAGTTAAGGCGACCAGTCAATAACTGCCTTGAGGGACACAACTTCAAACAAACAAACAAACAAACATTATAAATGTAACCCTCCTGCTGTGCCCCGGTCCAACTGGATCCATTTACAAGTTCATTTATGTATTTATGTAATCTGATTGTCTTAAAGTTCTATGACTTTGTCCACACAGGACATCTGAAGACACAAAACATTATTGTATCATGTTTATTACATTTTTGGTGTTTCATTTAACTTTGAAATTCATCCTGGTCTTCATCCCCACCTGAGAGGAGAGGTCAGCTGTCGGCTGAAAATGTTATCAGGATGACCCCAGGGCCAAAGACAGGGGTTTAGGACAATTACTGTAAAATCAAATATTCTGTAAATTACACTAATTTACTCAAAATGGGTTGTATTAGCTGAGGTAAGTGCAGCCCACAGGCCATACATTTCAAAATATAAATACAAATCTTGTGATAATCAATAGAAATGAAGTTAATAAAAATGACCAGTACACAGTAATAGATATAATATATATAATATAAGAATGATGGTAGATTCATAAGCAGCTGTAATAGCTCAGTCAGTTTTGACCAGGAACACAAAGTTAGCGAGTATGAAAGGAGGGTTAATGGACAGCATGTTATCACATAAAAAATAAAACCTAATACACACTTCCTACCTACTTACTTTGATGTAAAATCTCTATTACAAAAATACATTTGTGTCACTCTCAAAGCTACTGGGCTATAACAAGGTGGCCATACTGAGTGTATGGATGAACCTACTCTACATACCTGTATACAATCTATGTAAGTTAAATAAATACAATGTGAACTAATACAAACATACATATTCTCCTGACTATATATTCTCTATTTCTCATGACAGCAAAACCCAAAGTATGACAAGTACACCCCAGGTGTTGATGTCTATTTTATTCTGAAATTTAAATTCAATAACTTTCAGTAGTAGTCTTCCTGAATTCATCTAACTTGACGCATGAGGGAGCGGGCACTGCTTTTTTAAGTGCTGATGCGTTCATGTTAAATGATGTATAAACGGGACTCCTGTCAGTAACGTACTGCTCTCGAGAGCAGTTTCATTCTTTTGTCACGGTGTAGAGGATGGTGTCAAATCCCAGCATGCTCCGGGGCAACCTGGAAAAGTCTCCAACGGACACTCCCATTCATGCACTACCTGAGGACTGTTTGGAGGCACCCAGCCATGTGACTATGGGATGGAAGTCATGAGAACACAGAGAGAGCATGTGAACTCACAACAGTGAGCAGAAATATTACAGTCTGAACTCTAATTTCACCTGGAAGAAAAAATACAAGTAGATGATGATGTATTCATTTCATTTCAAAGACAACTAACAAAGTTCAATCTTTTAGAACCAGAGTCATTTAGTGATCACAGTTCTTTAAGTGCTGGGACATGACCACTGACAGGCATTTGGCAGCTGCACCACCTTTAAATCTAATCAGATAAAAGTCCTAAACGCAGCACATCGCAGGCAAAGCCGAGCCCAGCTTAATTTCATTGTATTCCAAAACATGGTGCAGGAATGAGTCATTCCATACATGAAAGTCAATATTTTTTACAAATGATTAATATGTACACGTGATAGTCAGTTGCTTCTCACTATGTCCCAGAATCATTATTGATGCTGTTGTCTTAACATGAGCAGAACATTGTAACTCCTGTTTTTCCTGCCTTAAAAGTATCATTACTGAAGAAACTAGAGCTGATTGTTAATGTGACAGGAAGATGAAAAAACAGCTGCAAAGCTCATATTTCTTCATTCCTCAAGGCTGGATTATCAAAAAGGGCAAAGGGCAATTCCCCAGGGTCCCACACCTACAGGGGCCCCAAAAGAATCTCAGGAGTGTCATTTGATTTTTAGTTAGTTAGTTAATTAGTTAGGAACTATAATATGTATAACAATATAAGCTTTACCACAGCACTAAGAACTCAAGAAGTGGACAGCAGGAGCAAAGATAAAAACAAACAACATGATTTGAAAAAAACAGCCACATTTTTTTATTTCAGAATTCCAAGTTAAAGTAGTTTATAAATTAAAGTCGATCCTGCATTGTTACTTAATCTTGTGGCTATGCATAAATGGGGCCCCTGGGATCAACAGGGGCCAAACTGTAAATTTCTGCTCCAGGATCAAATTCAAAATAATAAAATAAATCGTGCATCAAAACTCAAACCAATGGTGTAACACCTCTGTGATGTCAACCTCCACTTGTTATTTATACCAGCTACAGCAGAAGAGACAACCAACACAAGGACCAGGCTCATTATATGTTGTGTTTTGCATGTGTGTGTGCGTCCATGTATGTGTGTAGACGTTCAACAGAATTTCCTCTGCGTTACAATTCAACATTTGATTGTAGAACAAAATAATCCCAGACTTAATAAAACACTTTTTCTAATTACTTATATGAATACACAACCACCAAACCAGGAACAGTCATCACTTTCTACCAAGGTCCAACAATCTGGAATTCCATAGCCACTCATTTTGTGCTTACATGGTTGTTGTTTAGGGTTATTTGGCTCCTCAAATGTGACATTGACTCCTCAAAAACAGCCAATCAGCTGCGTGTGTGTGTCTGTTCTGTTGGCAGAACAGCCCAAAAAGACATGTTCAGTTTTGATGGAGGATCCATGCTGCAGCTGTTAGCTGTGTGACTGGAGATCACATGCTGCTTTGGTAAGATGTATAACTTTCTTCCTGGGAGCATAACTGGGCCACATGAACTGCCTGTATGTTGACACCAGAAACTGGATCTGCCAGTCTATGGCTGTGTTCATGTAATGTCAAATTCACAGTAAATATGAGCTGCCCACTGGGAGAAGCTGTTCAAACCGAGAGGGATGGAAGGTGACTGATTGCTGGACCTTAAACATTCAGTAGTGGAGAACAATGTCCCTCAAGTCTTTTCAGTCATATGTATAGAATTCATGTAAGAATTGTATTCTTTCCCTAACTCTAACCCAGAATAGCAAAAATATCGCAATAGTTTAATGAGCAGATTACATTTTTTTAAAAGGTGACAATAAAAAATGGAAGGCCCCTCTGTCAGTCTCTGGTTTAGTTTGGTTTTTAACCAAGTATATACCAGAAATACACAGAGCCATTTAATTTACTCCATATATTAGTTATACTCAATATATCTTAAATATTAGATCAATATTTTTGTGTCTCAGTCATATTTTTGACCAAATTTGGCAGTTGATAATGATAATAATTTAAAATATGAGGTTTATAAGTTGTAGGTTCTTATAGTGCATGTATAACTTTAACAAGGCTTTCAAGAACAACATTGATAAACTCACAGTGAAGACGCGGCTGTAGATTTTTGTTTTTGTTGTTTTTGTTTTTGAGTTTTTAGTTCCGAGGTCTCTATGTATGTGTGTGTGTGGGTGTACATATACAATATGCAGATATTTAGATGTGCATGTGTATATGTGTGTATGTATGTCTGTATGTACATATTATTTATTTTTCTCTCTTTCTCTCTTAGATAATTTATGTGGTTATAATGATGCTGTCTGTTCAAGTATATCAAAATAAATAAATACAAACTTTAATGACACATGGATGGTGGTGTATGAGGAGGTGTGGTTGGTGGAATCAAACCAAGTGTCAGCAACAGCATGACAAGGAAACAGCTCTCATTTTTACATAAGATTATATCATCTTTCTATTCAGTTCCACAGTGTGTCTGCAATTTTTTATTTTTTATATTATTAGTTTATTATTCAGGGACAGTGCATATTAATAAACATATCTGTAAATATGCCAGAATCGCTCAAAAGCTAGTTTCCATCTGTTGTCCCTGTTACAATAAGTATAAAACACAAAGTGACAGACAGTAAGCAGCACACATAAACAAGAACAAATGTGAGCCACAATGGACGGAAGCACATATGAGCAACAATCAAACAAGAAGCAGGACAACAGTAACACAACAGGACAATACAACTGCATAAACAGGGACAGACATAAGAAAAAACAAGTGCAAGAAACATGAAATAAAACGGGTCAGGCAATAAGACATTTTAACAGCAAACACAAAGACAGAGTAGCAGGAACAAGTAAAAACAGGTACAACAAATATGGGCGACAAGACAGAAGTTTTAGCAACAGGTCAGTTTTGTAAGGTGATGGGTTTATCCAGATTAGTGCTGACAGATTTGGAGACTTATGAGTCATGCTCTTAATTGTCTAGAAAAAGACGTGTAAGTGGTAATGTCCCTGATGTGGACTGGTACAGCGTTCCATTCATGTGCTGCTTTGATTGAGAAGGCAGATTGACTAAAAGCTGATTTTCGCAGTGGGATAATACCGTTTCCTCTTGTGACTCCTCTAGTGATTTACTCGTCGCCAAACAAAGCTACTGAGTGGAGGAGGAGTCAGACCACAAATTATTTTGTAAATGAGGCACATGTTTGCTAATTATCCTTCCTTTATTTTTTGAACCTTGTGTCAGAGCAGTAGGGTCAGTGTGTGAGCCACAGAATCCTGTTACAATGTTAGAATCTTGCATGACCAGGTGTGTTGCAGGGTCCCAGCCAACATGTCTACATGGGTTCTGAGGGGTCCCACATGGTTTCAGTAACATGGGCCCCACATGTTAAGCCCACATGGGCTGACTGTATGACCCCCATAAGGGATGTAAGTGGGCTAAGTAGGCATGGGCATAAACATGGAACATTTTATGGGCCCCATATTGTTTCAGAAACATGGGCCCCACATGTGAAGCCCATGTGGGCTGGCTAAATGGGCCCTATTTAAGGTCCATTCTGATCCTACTAAGACCCGATATGGCCCCACCTGAAACCCAGTCAGAACCCACTTGAAGCCCATATGGGCAAACACAGGTGGGGCCATCATGGAAAATGTGGACAAACCCACTTGGGACCCATATTTGTGGGGCCCACATGGACATGCTGGCTGGGGTGGCATTGTTTCTTAGTGTCCTGCATGTACATTTTTGTGGAATATTTGTGACCTTTAGGTTTATTTGCCACCAACAACCTCCAGACATAACTCCCTGTTGTGTGTGTTACATGCCTCCTGTGGAGAGCTGGTGTTGTTTGATGTTACACAACCTCTGTGATGGCTGGAGGATCTCAAAATGCCATCCAGTCAGCGTTAATCATACATTGCATTATTTTTTGTCCCACCTTCATACTGTGGTAGGTGATAACCAACCAGCCACAGTCTCAGCTGCTGCCTGTTTCCTCCTTCCTTTCCTCCTTTCCTTTCATTGCTTTAAGTCAGCATAAGTCAATGACAGATACATCGAGGCTTCAGCATCACATGGCTGCACATCTACCTCCAGTACCACAGCCACAGCTTTCTGACCTGTCTGATGTAAAGAACAACATGTTGCTGGAGAAGATGGTGGGGATGGGTAGTGACGTCAGTGGTATGTAGTACCATGCTGCTCAGATCATTGCCTTGCCTTTACTTTCACAAGCACAGCCCTTAATAGATCTCTACAGTGTCCCTGACAAATATACCTGTACATATGGCCCAAATCATCAGGGGAGGCTTCTCTGAGGCACAAAGAATAAGCATTACCTGAAGAGAAGTATAGTCTGACATCATTCACACATACTGCTGCTATGGCCAAATATGCAGTTTGTGTAATCAGATTAAGACAAGTTACAAAACAAGAAGCAGCAATACACCAAACGGTATCTTTTAAAAGCTAAAACTGGTAACAAGCATTAGCTGCTTTTGCACCAACCCATTATCATTGCCAAAGGCTTCAGCAATGATAATGGGTTGGCCTGAAGGCACCTTTGTCAAGATTAGGGGGAAGGGGGAGCACTTGTGGGTTACAGTTGTCCTGTTTAACTGGTAGTTTGTGCAGTCTAGTTGGCACAACTGTCCTTTTTGATTGGTGTTTTTGATTTCTTGAACCCTTTCATAAAGCTTTGCACCTGTCTGCACCTGTCTGCACACATCCTTAATTTAAGTTCTAGCTGAAGGTTTCTGTTCGGATCTCAGGACCAACAGGACCAGTCTGGATATTAAATAACCGTTAAAAAAAATAGTTAAAGCATATACAGAACCTTCAAATCTTCCTCCTTTCATGGCTCTTGTGTAACATTAACAAGGTATTGTCACTGTGAGTAAATGTCATTTTAGACATATAATATAATACATACTGTATATAACCTATACAGTACAAAAACTACATCTGAAGCCATGGGGAATTATAATGTCCATGCAGGGATCAGTGAGGCGTTTCATTAGCATGAACTCAATCTGACCTCTAACACAGGCTGTGGTGCCTCCCTGTGGCTGCTGTTAGTACTACTACGACTTTCAGCATTATTTTACCTCAAACCAAAATTCATTTTCCACTGAAATTGAACAGCACAGAGACAAACTGGTTGATGTAGTCTGTAAATCATTATCCAAGACTGCTGCTGTTAGCTTTTTGAAACATAACCAAGCCAGTGATGTCTGTAAAAGATCATGGTCAAATGTCCATATATGTACAAGAAAGGTACTACCCTGTGTCATGTAAAAAGTCTGTCATTCCCAGCATGGCAGACAGCCAGTGGTAGAAAGTAAGTAAGTACATTTATTCAAACATTTACAATTTGGAGTTACTAGTACTTGACTTGAGTATTTCAATGTGATGCTACAGTACGTTCTACATCTCAGAGGGAAATATTAGACTTTGTACTCCACTACATTTATTTGACAGCTTTAGTAACTTTTCAGGTGAAGATTTGACACAATGGAAAATATAACAAGCTTTTAAAATACATTAAAGATGAAACCAAAAAGCAGTGTGTAGTCGGCTCACATTTCAGATGTCTATGAGTTGTTAACAGCTCCACCAAATAATGATTTTTCCCTCTAAACTTCTCACATGCTTTGATTTTAACAAATGATAGAAGTCATTTTAGATCACTGATGTAGCTGCTCCACCTCCAGTAGCTAGAACAGTAACATGCTGCTCTAACACTGTACTCTTAGATCTCAGTGCTGCTTTTGATACTATGGAATAATACATACAGATTCAGAGGCTGTCAGACAGGACCTTCTGGTTTACAGTCATTATTATGCCTCATCAACTGAATCTTTATTTGATGTGTTGTGGTGATGATGACGATGGTAATAACTTCTGCTTTTTATTCATTTATAATCCTTCTGTTTTGCCCACTGTCTGCTAATCTGTCTGAACTTTGCGTTTGTGCTTCTTGTCCCCTTTATTTTTGTGAAATGCGTTGTATTAATTGGAAACAGATTTTTTTTAGTTTTTTTGTTTTTATTTCATTCTTTTTATTACTTGCTTGGTTTTCTTTTTCCTGCAAAACAACAACAACAACAACAACAACAACAACAACAACAACAACAACAACAACAACAACAACAACAACAACAAAACACAAAAAACAGAATCTTTGTTTGGTGGTGTTTGCTGTTTGCATTGTACTTGCTTCCACTAGGCAAATAATAACTCACATATCACATACTGTTCAGATTGTGACCTGTCACAGTACTTCTGCATAATTAGTATCTACAGTATAACACATTTCTAACCACAAATCATTATAAAGACCTCATCAGTCACAGATAAACATGATTAACACCCCTTGTTGTAAAATTACAACGTTACCTTTAACCATCCTAAAAAACAATCTGTTATATTTTATCTTATTTTTTTACTACATTTACATAGTCATTTGGTCCTATTGTTCAGTCTCACAATGCTATTGGATCTTACATTTGTTTACAAGTCACGCCTTCTGGCCATGAACTCACACAACCTCTCAAGGTTTCCTTCGAACAACAACTATTTGTTTCATTGGACTGGATTCATCAGATTCAAGTAAGTAATATGTCTTTTATATTTTTTTTGGTTGTTATTACAATGTCTAGAGCATGTACATATGTAGTTATTGTGGAATAGATGCATCAAATTGCATTTAGAGCTTGTTATATAATTGTTGCAATTATACAACACTGGGTGAATGTGGTAGTCAAAATAGCTGGCTTGTTGCAGTGGGCTCAAACAGGTTGTATTCCCTCCACTACACCACTGCCTGAAAGAGAGTATTTTCTTTATACATGGATAGTATACATTCTACCCTTGTGTTGTGTTCTGGTCAAATTTGACTGATTTAAAAGTTTTATCTCTAAAAAATGTAATTAATTTGATCAGCCTGACCTAAAATTCCATGACTTTGTCCACAAAGAGGATATCAACAGACAATTCAATTCTGGGGAAAGGAATGTTCCTGAATGTGGGGTGTGGATGTAAGTGGGGGTATGCATGTTTTCCTTTTAGTATGATAATTAGAGCCATTAAACCATTTACATTCACATTTACATTTAGGGAATTTAGCAGAAGCTTTTGTCCAAAGCGACTTACCAGGCAGACAGCATTGTCTGCCTCGAAAACATTTCTACCCTGAGCACTTGGTCCACCGCCCTATTCTATTCCTTCAGGTTATGTACTACAATATACAAAACATATATATATATACATGTTAATTAATTCATATTTTATTTTCAGAATGCAACCAGCAAGGAGAGAGTCACGATACAGTGTTCGGGATGTCATTGAAATGGTCCAAAATGGAGAGAGTGAGGTGGAGATAGAAAGCAGTGACACCGATGAAAGTGATGAAGACTCTGATGAAGATGTTTGTAAAGAAGTGGACAAAGAAAACCAACCACCCATGGACTGTCCAGCTGATAATTACGTGGACATCGAGCCAAAAACAAAGAAACACACCATGCCCCGTGACAGGTATCGCTGGCTGAAAAAAGATTTCATCAGTCCCAACACTGATTTTTCTGGTCTGGATATCACAGCAGATGACATTTCCCTCCACACACCATTGGAATACTTCCAGAAGTTTGTGTCCGAAGACATGGTTGAGGCTCTGGCACAAAACACGAATGAGTACAGCTTTCAGGAGCGTGGAACATCTGTAAACACCACTGCAAAGGAAATCGAAAAAATGCTTGGCATGTACCTGAAGATGGGCCTGGTACAAATGGCTGGAACCCGTATGTATTGGGAGACAGAGACGCGGTACTCCCCTGTTGCTGATGTGATGCCACGCAACCGATTCCAATCCCTGTTGACGTCATTACATTTTGTAAACAACATGACAGTATCTGAGACGGAAAAGAAAGACAAACTATGGAAGCTCAGACTGTGGCTTGATTCATTCAGAGAGAAATGCCTGCAGGTGGTACCAGAAGAGCACAACTCTGTGGATGAGATGATGATTCCTTTCAAGGGGAAATTCAGCAGCATCAAGCAATATATGCGAGGCAAGCCAAACCCATGGGGATTCAAAGTGTGGGTGAGAACTGGAATCTCTGGCATGATGTGTGACTTTGATGTCTACCAAGGCAGTGTCAACGGAATACGAGCCAAATCTGAACTTGGATTGTCAGGTGAGGTTGTGATGAAACTTGCTTCCACACTTCCAGAAGGTCAGAACTACAAACTGTATGCAGACAAATATAAGTTCCCCATCAAATCCCGTCGCTGGTACATGTACATCTTCTGGCACACCATCATCCTCGCTGTGGTCAATGCCTGGCTGCTCTACAAGCGGGACTGTAGAGCGCTCAAGATGTCTAGCAAAGAGACAATGAACAGGAGACAGTTTCAGGCACAGCTAGCATCCTCTCTCATCCTGGTAAACGCAACACTTCAAACTCCAAAGAGAGGACGGCCATCTTCAGGCAAAGGGAGCCCAGCAACACAGACAGTGACATCAGGAAGCCCTCTGAATGCTCAGAAGAGGCCATCCAAGAGATGTGCACACCTCCCATTGGATGTACGCAACGATCTAGTTGCCCATTTCCCAAGGAAGACAGGGAGAGGACGCTGCAGACACTGCAATAAAGGATACACCAACACACAATGCAGAAAGTGTGATGTTCGCCTTTGCTTTACAGACGACAGGGACTGTTTTTGGGACTTTCACCACCAATGAAAGTCTTCATGACCAATGTCATGAAAAGAAAAAAAGAGGGGGGAAAAGCGTTTTTTAAGAGTTTTATCTTTTTTAAAATGTTTAATATTTTTTATTGTTTTTAATAAATGACTTCATAAAAATATGACTAATGTGTGATTATTATTAATGTTATATACTGTTATGGGGCTAAGTAAGCAATCAACCCTGCAAATGAACCCTTAGTTGTTCTGAATTGTTCAGACAACGTGAGTACAAATACAGAAATTCTGCTCCCAACTAAGCCCAATGTTGCAATATTACAACATTTCTCTAAAAACGTACATAAACATTTTTTTTTAAAACTCTTTCTGCATCAAAGGCCTCCTACAACAACATCTGAAAGGTCAAATTTTTTTTTTTTTTAGGTTTTTCTATATTTGGGTCTTACAGGGTTAATGAAGCATTCAGAGAAGTAAAATAGTTTGCTTTTTTGTTTTTATGAGAAACACTATATAAAAAAAACTATATAATGTTACATAAAACAGAACAAAACTTTAATTATATTAAATGTGGAAAATGCAAATTATTGAATGATAATTCTTGAAATGTTGGGTAAATATGGGTCAAACATGCTGCAAAAATGTTGTTAAAAACTTCTTTGTATATTGTGAGCCACATTAGGGGGAAGACGTCACATTTCAGGCTAATGGAAAAAAATAGTTTTACAGCTCTCAGATGTAAAATGGAACAAATTTGACCCTGAACAGTATAATTCATAATAATGTTCTACTGCTAAATACTGATAAAACAGAAGTTTCTGCACTGATGACATTGTCTCGAAGGTGAAAACATCCCTTAACCCTGCCAAGCTTAACTGCTGCTAAGCTCCTGACCTAGTCCCCCAAAAGATTTCATGTTACACCAAATCCACATGTAATAACTTAATAATAATAATAATTATTATTATTATTAATGATGTCATAATATATCAGCAAGATCGATGAACATTTTTACTTTAATATTTTAACACACATATTTACATATACACATATTTTTACATTTTGCTTCCAAAACCTACAGTATATACCTTTAAAAAAAATATGAAAGTTGTTTTGTGGTTGTGGAGAGATCTGTGTGTGCACACTTTTTATTCATTAAACACACTTAATTCGAAGCTTTTGTGCACTCTACAGTTATCATTATGGACCAGTCTGTGTGGTGAAAAGCCTGAAACACTGGAAACTGCTCTGCTCACTCCAACAGATGCAAGGACACATAGCAAAACTCTGTGGTGTGTTTGCACCAGTACATCATAAGTGCAAAATTGCTATTGCTATTCTAATATTTGCACATTGTCACATGATACGTACGACACATGTATGGGCAGGCCACTTCAGCATGGTCCAATGTTTTCTTCTCATCCATTCTTGCTTTTTTGATGTATTTTGGGGGTCATTATCCTACTGGAAGACCCATGATCTCCAACTAAGACATAGCTTTCTGACACTAGATTGTCTGTATGGGCCAAAATGCCTTGATAGTCTTGGGATTTCATTAAGCCCTGAACAGATTCAAGGCTCCCAATGCCTGAGGAAACAAAGCAGCCCCAAAGCATCGCTGGGCCTCCTCCATGTTTCATAATAATAATCATAATCTTTTCTTTGAAGGCTTCATTTCTTCTTCTGTAAATATAGGGTTGGTGTGATTAACCAAAAAGCTCTAATTTTGTTACATATGTCCAAAGCGCATCCTCCCAGAAGGACTGTGGCTTGTCAACATGCTTTTTGGCCAATCTGGCTTTTCTGTGTCTTCCTCTTAGAAGGGGGTCGTCCTGGGTCTTCTACCATGGAGCCCATGTTCATTCAGACATTGATGGATGGTGCAACTTGAAACTATAGTTCCTTTAACTTGAAGATCAGAATGGATCTGTAATGAAGCTTTCTTGGTTCTTTCTCAACCATTCATATAATCTTTCTATTCAATCAGGCCAATTTTCCTCTTGTGACCTGTTAGATTGACCATAAGTGGCTGGATGATACATTAAAAGAGCAGTCAAAGGTGATGGTACGATGCACCAAATCATGGGTGTTTATTCACCAAACCAAAAAAACAAACACATACAGCGGTACAGGCATGGCAGCATTACTGATGACAGACCTGGGGCCTGTTTCAGGAAGCAGGTTTAACTAACTCTGACCTTAACACTAGGTTGACCGACTCTGAGCTGTCAAACTCAGAGTTTTCGGTTTCAGAACAGGTGATAACAGTTGGTTCAATCAACTCTGAGTCAAAGTAACTCTGAGTGAGGCTCGTACATGAGGAGATACCAAGCCCTCATCAATGGAGCACAGATAACATGATTCACCATGGCAACAGGTGAAACAAAGGGCTCAGTCCTCCTACTTCTCCCCAGAGGAGTTAGAAACATTAATGAATGCAGATGATGAGAATATATTTAAGAAAAAAAGCAATACAGTAGCAGCAGCAAAAGAACATGAGCTGATGTGGCAGAAAATTACCAATCGAGTCAATGTGTGAGTATTAATGAAAAAAAGTTTTGTCTCGAGTGTTCCACTTATTCAACATTTATATTCTGTGTATGTGTTTGTGTGTGACACATTTAATATTCATGCAGACCCCAACAGGTACAAAACGCAGGCCTACTGGGCAGCAACTGAATATGAAATATAAAAATCTAGCTCAAATAAGTCAGGTAAAATGTCATTACAAGCAATTGTGATGTTGTTTAGCCTGCCCTCATTAAACAACATTGAGTGGCTACATTCAACATGTGATATATTTCAGAACTTAGTGAAATCTTCTAAGCAAAAAAGAGAGTCAATTTTTCAGCCATCCCAACTCTGCCAGTAGCTATTTAATATTGTATATTTGAAAGCCTAAATGCCTTTATACATAACACACTACCAAAGTGTAAACGTTTCAGTGCAAGAGTCACATTTAAAAAAAAAAATGTTTTAAAAACATTTATGTTTGGGCACTTTCACCTTAATTTAACATTAGCTGGTATAGAGGTTGACAGGAAACAGGGAGATAAAAAGAGGGGAAAGACCTGCAGGAATCGCTGGAATCGAACCAGGGATACTGTCATTATGAGGCATGCGCAGTAACCAGTTGGCTATCAACTTTAAATATTACTAGTCTGACAGCCTGACAGACGGTTGCCTTGGTAACATGCTCAGCGTCACAGATGTTACATATAAAACTGCCATTGGCAAAGAAAAAAACAACACAAAAAACTTGTTCTGAACTGAGAGCATGTCCACGATGTGTCATACAGACGATACGAGGGCTGAAAATATTGTTCAGATAAAATGATCGATTGTACAGAAAAACGGAAACACTCAAACAGAACATCATCAGAGATAAAACATCCCAGCGGGGTCTGATCACCCTCTGATGGAGATTTCTGCTTCGTATTTGTGCTTCAATATTAACTAACTCTTTAAGAAATGTCTGACAGCTCCTTCAGTCTGCAGGCTTCAGTAAAAAGGAGGAGAAACTCTGGGTTATTTAAAGAAAAAACCTGCCAGCGAGCAGGTTAGGTTCACAGAGTATGTTGCCATGGTAACTGACTCAGAGTTAAGCTGAACTGGCTTTGTGAAACCGAAAAACCAGAGTTTCCCTCATCTCAGGGTTAACTAACTCAGAGTTTTCACTAAACCTGCTTTCTGAAACGGGTCCCTGACCAGCAACAAGGATGGATGGAAACTAGCACCTTTTATACCCCATCACTGGTCTACTTAATTGGATGCTTCCACTCACAGGTTTCTTTTAACAAAATATATTATCTCACGGCTAATCACCACAGACAATATCACCAGCCTACCCTTATTTATCCCTACTGCTGTACTGCTATTTACCCCTCCCAGAATAAACACAAACCCACTACAATAAATATACATATATACACACCAACTACCAAACCCCCCTCTTCCTATCCTATCACTTGGTCTCTCCCGGAACCTTTAAATTGCAGTTCGTACGCCTTGGGGCTCTGAAGGAGACACCAAAAGGACAGGTAAGAATCTACACAAACAACTCAAACACAGGCTGCAACTTTAACACACTAATACACACTTTCACATTGCAATATTATTATATTATTATATTAAGTACATTTATGTTGTGTCTGATGAAACAAAGCTCAACAGCACTTCATATTCACTGTTGTTTATCAATTATAAACCCTGGAGGTGCACACACAGTATTGTCTAATCTAACTCTCTCTCTCCCTCAGGTGAAGCCAATTATCCACAACCACACCTGGCAGAAGACAACACACATCAATCACAATTCATTTAAACCGTTCTCCCACATGCTTCACACATTCAATAAAGATCAATGTGCAAACTGCTAATAAAGTGCAACTATCACAATGAAAGTGCCATGTGCCATTAAAGTGCTTAATTAAGTTTGTTTAAAAGTGACATTAATACACAGACCCAGTTGTGCCATATTTACAAGGCCAGAACCATCAGTCACTAGTAACAAAGAGCTCTTCGTTACATGACCACATCCAGACATGTTGGCTACACTTCCACGAGCCTTAAACTTCTTAATAATATTGGCAGCAGTGGCAACAGGAACGTCAAGCTCTCTGGAGATGTTCTTGTAACCATTATGCTGACCATGCTTGGCCTCAGACCACTCTCTAGTTGTCCTTCTGTTTTCCATGTCCAATGAACACAGTGACACAAGGCAGCAGAATGAGTTATGTTCTCCTTATAAACTGACTGCATGAGTGATTAAGATTGAAGGTGAAAACACCTGTGATACTAATTAAAACACAACAGTCTGCTCAAAGTATCACTACAAATCAATTATTTCTTACAACTTCTGAAGGGTACCAATCATTTCATCCAGGCTATTTTAGAATGTCTCTGTAGAATTAGCACAAGTTTAGTTATTTTCACAACGTTTTTGTTTTGTTCTGGAAACCAAACATAGACACGCATTGATAATAAACTAATAATTTTACACTGTTCAGCGTGAATGGTGTATTACTTTAATAAAAATGCAAGGGTACGTTTAGCCACATCTGTACATCCTGCAAAACCACACCCTCCAGGTGAAATATCCAGTTTTTAGGGAGTCCCAGTAAGAACTTACACAGTAGTAAGACATGTAACAAATTAGATGTAGACATTTTGATCCAATCCATCTTCATTACTATACAGCCACTCTACACGTGCACATGAGCTGAAAAGGACTTAAAACAGTTCAGTGTTTTGTGTTTTTTCCAAAACTTACAGTATGTTTACGTAGTTATCATTTTTATGGGAAATTGATGTGAATCTAATGTCAATAACTTATTTCCTGACTTATCCAGACCTGTTCCTGCTCAAAGCTCAGTGATAACATATTATCATTCAACCTATGTATGTTAGGCCACAATACACAACTATCAATCTTTATTTGTATAGCGCCAAATCACAAAGTTGTCTCAAGGCACTTTACACATAGAGCAGGTTCTAAACCGTACTCTTCAAGTTTTAATTTTAAAGAGACCCAACATTCTTACATGAGCAAGCACTTAGTGACAATGGCAAGAAAAAACTCCCTTTTAACAGGAAGAAACCTCAGGCAGAACCAGGCTCAAAGTGGGAGAACATCTGCCTCGACCGGTTGGGGTAGAGAGGAGAGAGAGGAAGAATAGGAGAGAGAGAGAAGCACATAGAAAATAAACATTGAAGCTAGAAGGTCCGGGACTGGAATCTGTCATCCTGACGTCTACAGGCCCAGATTACCTGTGAGACGAGAAAGCACAGACAACTCCGGGGAAGAAGTTTAGGTTATTGAATGCATTAATAGTACATGAATGTTAATGGATATAGATGGATGGAGAGAGAGAGAGAGGAGGAGAGAGGAGCTCAGTGCATCATGGAGGTAGGAGTCCCCCGGCAGTCTAAGCCTATAGCAGCATAAACTAGGAGCTGGTCCAGGACAAGCCTGGCCGGCCCTAACTGTAAGCTTTATCAAAAAGGAAAGTTTTAAGCCTACTCTTAAAAGTAGAGAGGGTGTCTGCCCTCTGGACCGAATCTGGGAGATGGTTCCACAGGAGAGGAGCCTGATAACTGAAGGCTCTGCCTCCCATTCTACTTTTAGAGATACTAGGAACCACAAGTAGGCCTGCATGCTGGGAGCACAGTGTTCTGGTAGGTACATAAGGTACTATAAGCTCTTTAAGGTATGATGGAGCCTGATCATTAAGAGCTTTAAAAATGAGGAGAAGGATTTTAAATTCTATTCTTGATTTTACAGGAAGCCAATGCACTGAAGCTAAAATAAGAGTAATGTGATCTCTTTCTAGTTTTTGTCAGAACGCGTGCAGCTGCATTCTGGACCAGTTGGAGAGTCTTTAGAGACTTGTTAGGACAGCCTGATAATAATGAATTACAATAATCCAGCCTAGAAGTAACAAATGCATGGATTAGTTTTTCAGCATCATTTTGAGACAGGATGTGTGTAATTTTTGAAATGTTACACAATGAAAAAAGGTTTGTTTTATATGGGAATTAAAGGACAGATCCTGGTCAAATATAACTCCTAGGTTCCTTACAGTGTTGCTGGAGGCCAAAGTAATGCCATCCAGAGTAGTTATGTCATTGGATAATGTGTTTCTGAGGTGTTTAGGGCCAAGCATAATAACTTCAGTTTTTTCTGAGTTTAGTAGCAGGAAGTTACAGGTCATCCAGGTCTTTATGTCCTTAATACATGTTTGTAGTTTAGTTAACTGGTTGATTTCATTAGGCTTTATTGATAGATATAATTGAGTATCGTCTGCATAACAATGAAAATGTATTGAGTGTTTCCGAATAATGTTTCCTAAAGGATATAAGGAGAATAGTATTAACTAAAGGAAGCATATATAAGGAGAATAGTATTAACTAAAGGAAGCATATTTAAGGTGAATAGTATTAACTAAAGGAAGCATATATAAGGAGAATAGTATTAAGTAAAGGAAGCATATATAAGGAGAATAGTATTAACTAAAGGAAGCATATATAAGGAGAATAGTATTGGTCCAAGCACTGAACCCTGAGGAACACCGTGTCTAACTTTTGTTTGCATGGAGGATTTATCATTAACATTTAACATTTACAAACTGAAATCTATCTGACAGATAGGATTTAAACCAGTTTAATGCTGTTCCTTTAATGCCAATTAAATGTTCAAGTCTCTTTAACAGGATTTGATGATCAATAGTATCGAAGGCATCACTAAGATCTAACAGGACGAGGACAGAGAGAAATCCATTGTCTGATGAAGTTATGAGGTCATTTGTAACTTTTACCAGTGCAGTTTCTGTACTATGATGAGCTCTAAATCCAGACTGAAAATCCTCAAACAAGCTGTTATTATTTAGAAAGTTACACAGCTGATTAGCAACTGCTTTCTCGAGGATCTTAGAGAGAAAGGGGAGGTTAGATATGGGCCTATAGTTTGCTAAAACCTCTGAATGAAGAGTAGGCTTCTTAAGAAGTGGTTTAATTACAGCTAATTTAAAGGACTGTGGTACATATCCTGTCACTAAAGACAGATTGATCATATCTAATAAGGAAGTACTAACAGAGGGAAAGACTTCCTTAAGCAGCCTAGTTGGAATCAGGTCTAAGAGACAGGTTGATGGTTTAGAGGAAGTGATCATTGAGGTTAGTTCTATAAGGTCGACTGGAGAGAAACAGTCTAAATAAATATCAGGTTTAACAGCAGTTTCTAAGTTTCCTGTGTTAAAGGATGAATCATTGCTTATTGAGGGCAGGAGGTGATTAATTGTGTCCCTAATAGTTAAGATTTTATCATTAAAGAAACTCATGAAGTCATCACTACTGAGAGTTAAAGGAATACATGGATCAGTAGTGTTATGACTCTTTGTCAGTTTAGCCAAAGTACTGAAAAGAAACCTTGGGCTATTTTTATTCTCCTCTATTAGTGATGAATAGTAGGCAGCTCTGGTGTTATGTAGGGCCTTCTTATATGTTTTAAGACTGTCTTGCCAGGTTAGGTGAGATTCTTCTGATTAAGTGGAACGCCATATTCTTTCTAGTTTTCGTAAAATTTGTTTTAATTGTAGAGTTTGGGAATTATACCAAGGAGCTGTTTTCTGTTGTTTAATTACCTTCTTTTTTAAAGGAGCGATGGAGTCCAGAGTTGTTCTCAGTAAGTCTGCAGCGCTATCAACAATACAGTCAATCTGGGGGGGACTGAAATCAGAATAAGTCATCTCTGTTGTATTGATACATGGCATTGAGCTCAACATTGATGGAATTATTTCTTTAAATGTACTTACTACTCCAAGCAAACTCCGGAAACTAGTAACAGAACTCCTACATGTCTGGTGTCTGCAGCAGTCCATGTACACATATGCTTGGGAGTATATTCAGGCCTTTAAGACACTCACTTTCCAACTTTCAAAATGATCAAGTTATTAAGTGCATATCTTAAGAATAAGGATTCAAAGATTCAAGGAATATACTAATATATCAATTATGTATATACACATACACATTAATATACATATAAACATATGCTACATATCTATATACATGCATATACAGTACACAAATATGATATAAAATAAAGAACATTTATAATAAAAAGAAATAAAATAAGAACGGCCTAAAATAGGTAAAGTGAGCAGTGCAGTGTGCGGTCAGGAAATCTTCACATACTGGGAGGCATTACAGCAGCAATGCAATGTAGCTCAGTGTGTATTTGGTGTTATAACAAGGCAGTTCTCAGCAGAAACTATAAAACGAAGGTGTGCTCAAGAAAAAGCAGCAGAAAAGAAAGAAGGCCACGATACATTGCACGTCAAGACAGTAAATACAATGTTGAGGATACTGGTTTTGGTTTGTTCTTTAAAGGATTTAGCTGGTGATTTTCTATATTTTTCTTATTGACAACAAATCTCATGTGCAGTACATGCGATGAGATCTCACTTATCCTAGTTAGGCTAACCTATTCTAGTTAGGCTACAAGTATTGTGTGTGTATCCAAAATCTGATCTTATTCCTCTGTGCTATAAACCTCTGTTGCTGTTCTAACTATTAAAACATGATGAATCAAGTCAATGCTATCACACCACTGTACTGTGTGACATGTAACTTCACTCTGCAGGCTGCGGTTATGGTAGTTTGTTTAGTATGAATCAGGCTTAGGATACACACACAATACTTGTAATTGCATTAGTTTGATGTTGGTTTAGCTCTGGTTTGTTGACAGTAAGAAAAATAAGAAGTAGGCACAACTTCTCCATAGATACGTCTTCTCTGGAGCCAATTGGTGCCTGTGCCTCCTGTGGAGTTGGTTGAGGAGAAGAGGCTGCTGAACAAACTGTTAAAAATCATGGAGAACATCTCACATCTCCATCGATGCTCCAACCTGCTGGTGACAAAGAACCCTACAGAGTCATAAGAGCGAATAAGAGAAAAGGTTTATTAAAGGTTAGATTAAAAATAGTTTAAAATAGATTAAAAAGACAAAAGAAAAGTAATATAGAAGATGAAGTTTAATAAAGGTTGGACTAAATATAAGTTAAGAGAGAGATTAAAAGACAAAAGAAATCAAGATCTGAATTTTTTTACTCCCTAATATCGGTATTGGCATTGGCCCCAAAAGTCTATTATTGGTCAGGCCCTAATAAATAGATAGATAGATAGATAGATAGATAGATAGATAGATAGATAGATAGATAGATAGATAGATAGATATACAGACAGACAGACAGACAGACAGACAGACAGACAGACAGACAGATAGATAGATAGATAGATAGATAGATAGATAGATAGATAGATAGATAGATAGATAGATAGACAGATAGATAGACAGACAGACAGACAGATAGACAGATGGATAGATGGATAGATAAATAGATAGATAGATAGATATTTTATTTGTCCTTATGGAAACAAACAAACAAACACACCCGGCACCAACACTACCCTACAATAGACATCCTCAGCCCACAGTAAACATCCCCACCCATATGACAAACATCAGTAATACAGACAGTAAACAGCAACAACACTGCTACCAACACACCACCCAACAACACACCTGTTAAGTGCTCCTCAAATAAAGTGCAACATCTTCACACACAAAGGTTCAATTATTCATTTCAGTGTTTGTTCATCATTAAAATACTGGTTGGCACAAATGATCTGCGAGTCCTGTTGGTTTACAGTGACCTATAGCCTATATATTGTGTCAATTATTCATGTATTAATGTACACTTTATTCTGTCTACAATCTAACAATCTACACCTCACTACCTTGTAGTAATATGCATATTACTATTACTGAACAGTGTGTTTACAGAAAATACAATTCTATTTATTTATTCTATCTATTTTTATATTTTAGGTAGTTTCACTTTTATTGACAGACTGTCCAATCCACAGACAAACACAGTAGAGCGCTGTTCACCATACTGTGGGAAAACGTGTTGATGCGCATGTGTGTTACCATGGTTATACATACACACCGCATACAGAACATTTTATCATCGGCAGTTAGGTCCATGTCCAGAAAGTGGATATAAAAGTAGCTCAGATTTTAATTGACTAAGTCAAACATCTGTTATTAAATCATGTGTGTGCTCAGCTTCGTCACAGTAAAGGTACCACGTGTTACCATGTATTATAAGACAACCTCACGATAACCAATTTGGCAATGAGGAAATAGCCTACATTTCCTCATTACATGGAGAAACGTTTACTCCATGTAATGAGGAAATGCAAGGAGAAAATAACGTTGTTGTTATGGTGGAACATTTAAACTGGTCTGAGTCAAAGTAAATGCACAAAGGAACATGCAGCTGTCCTTGACAGTAGGCCTATGATACCGGTGTCAAATACCCCCCCCCCCCCCCCCCCTGTTTTGGAATATTTGGACCACAAGGACAAAGTGGAGGCTAAAGGTTTTTACCTCTGAACTCTAATTTAATGAGTGAAACGCGTCGCTATTTTCAGGAAGCCTCCGCCCCTCTCCGATCTTCGCCCGACACAACCCGAGCTTTTCCGAAAGGTAACTCGTGGTCTCATTTCATTGGCTCGTCGCTCGTCCAATGAGCCGCGGCCATCTGTGCAGGGCTCGTTGCTGTTGAAATTCTCAGGTTACATTTCCTGCAGGCTTTATTAGCTGCTTTCACCTCACAGCCGCTCTCTTTACCTACCCGCCACCAACATGAAGCTTCCAGTGGCCATTCTGGCAATTTTTGCATCGATAGCTGTCACTATTGATGCTACTGCCTACTTCAAGGAACAGTTTCTGGATGGAGGTACAGTATTCATGTCTTCTTCCCTCACGTAGGAATGATTGTGTTGTGAAAGTAGCTGCCAACTGCATTGACCAGTCCTTTATATAATTTGCTCGTTTATCTTCAATATCTGACAAACAAAAATAACTCTTTTGAAATGACTAGACTGCATGAATTGAAGCCACTAGGCACGTTATGTCTGTTAGTCAGGAGATAGATAGTGTTAGCTAAAAAAAATGCACACCAGCTAAGCTAAAGTAATGCAGGAATGAACTAAATGTTCAGTTATCATTTTTAAAGCGGAGGTTGTCACAATTTAGTCAAGCAAGGATTTATCTGTTTATGGGAATTCCAAATAATTCATTAGCTGACATCCTGGCATGTGAGTCAGACACTCTTTCACTTTTGATTTCTCACTACTGAACCATGTCAGGACTCTTTGGTGTAGCTCAGTTTGTAGACTTGTCCATCAAATGTACTGTGACTGTCCTCGGTGTGCTGAACTAGATGGAGGTAAAGCAAAACTTCGATGGAAAATTTAAAAAAAAATGCTGTTGACCTATTAACTCTCAAGAATTTGGGAAATACAGACTCTTAAAATGGGCGTTTAAAACAATATTAGTGGTAAAAGAGAAACCCCTCCCCACTAAAACCCCTGTCATAGCCAGCACCCACAGGCTGGTTCTCTATTAGAGTTTCTCAAAATGTCAGCTTTTATTTTGAAAGCAAGTCTTATTCCGGTGTTGTTCTGCAAATGCAGTGCAGCAACTTTAAGTGTGTGTGTGGAACAAGCAGTGCAATAGATGTATGATACAGTTGTACCTAACAGGAACTAAGCATAACCAGTTAAGTTGCATTTTTGTGTTTCAGATGGATGGAAGAGCCGGTGGGCCGAGTCAAAGCACAAGTCGGACTATGGCCAGTGGAAACTGACAGCTGGAAAATTCTATGGGGATGCTGAGGCTGATAAAGGTCATTCTCATATATTCTGTATGGTGTTGTGTGTTTGGCTTACTCTGGCACAGAGACAATTGATACAAATTTTTGTCTCAAATGGGTGCATGTGCATATCTCATCTACTAGCAGACTACAAGTATCATGCAAATGTAGGTAAAGGAGGTTTCATAGATCAGCTGCTCTCAGTGCAGCCACTGATACGAGAAGGAGTTGACTTGTAAAGTATCTGCTACACCAAAATTCACTACATTTTGGACAAAGGCCCCTCCTCCAAAAAATTCATTATTCCTTTTGATTGAGAATAAAAAAAATCTTTTCCAAGGGAACTGAACTTCACAGTCACAAACAATATTGTTTTAATATTTACAATAATGTAAAGCCCTGAATGGCTTTGAGCCCTTGTTGATAACAACTGTTCAATCCTAGTTATTTTTTCTCACTTACACCAGGTCTCCAGACCAGCCAGGATGCCCGCTTTTATGCCCTCTCAGCCCGCTTTGACCCCTTTAGCAACGAGGGAAAGCCCCTGGTCATCCAGTTCACCATCAAGCACGAGCAGAAGATTGACTGTGGAGGCGGCTACGTCAAGGTTTTCCCCTCTGACCTCGACCAGAGCGACATGCATGGAGACTCTCAGTATTACATCATGTTTGGTGAGTCATGTTTGTCTTGTGAGGGCAATGAGGCCTGACCACAAAACACAACTGTTTGAGGAAGTGTTGCTTGTTGAATTATGCTGTTGAGTCATTTTTACATTCAGGCATCTGACATTCAGTCATTACTTCTGTAATGTTAAATAAAGACGATGAAATAAATGACATAAGATGATTTGTGTCTCCAGGACCAGACATCTGTGGATACAGCACAAAGAAGGTTCATGTGATCTTCAACTACAAAGGACAGAATCACCTCATCAAGAAAGACATCAAATGCAAGGTAGCTACTGCATGAATGACTGTTGAATATTTTAGATTTTAGTCTTTTTCATGCTCACTCTGAATTCCCTCCATCCCCTCTCTGCAGGATGATGAGCTCACCAACCTGTACACGCTGATTCTGAATCCTGACCAGACGTACGAGGTTAAGATCAACAATGAAAAGGTGGAGTCAGGCTCCATGGAGGAAGACTGGGACATGCTGCCCCCGAAGACGATCAAGGACCCCGAGGCTAAGAAACCCAGCGACTGGGACGACAGGGCCAAGATCGACGACCCCAGTGACATAAAGCCTGAGGTAAGATCAGAGCACTGTTCTTCCAATCTACTTCAGGCTAACACACTGATAGGAGGCTAATTGTTATCTGGATAATTGTTTTTTTCAAACAGTCATTGGACTGATATCTTGACAGTGTGATTTAATTTGAAATAAAGACATGAGTAGAGAGCCATAACCATTGGCTGAGTGCTGATCATATGATTGCAGTCATATAAGGAAATACTGTGTTAGTATAAAGTCCTCCAGCATGCACTAAAGCATAAAGTCTCAGTTCATGTGCTCCTCTACTGTAACGGCTGCTAGTGTGTTTTTTATTGTGTAACACTTTCATTCCTCTTTAGTTATTAGGAGTGAATTTAATAGCATGACTACATTTAAATACAGTCTTGTTGCTAGATGCTCTAGATTTAATACTTTAAACTTTAAATTATTAATTCATTTATATTATTCGTATTTTATAATGATTTATATATCTTGGATGCTCTTATTTTGAAAAAAGGCAACTCGAATCAAAAGAGAAAGTCAAAACCATGATCAGTATTATTGGCTGAGTGCTGATCATGTGATTGTACTCATCTTACATGTTATCTAAAATCATATTTTTTTAAAACCTAAATCACTCTGTTGGTGTTTATAATAAAAACAGTCATTTGTATATGATGTTGAAATTGCCCCTTATCCATGTACAGGGCTGAGGTACCATTACCATGTTTCATTGTATTTTTACTAACTTGCCTACCAACTGTTACGTTGTTGTCTTCCAGGAATGGGAAAAGCCAGAGTCCATCCCCGACCCTGATGCCAAGAAGCCTGATGACTGGGACGAGGACATGGACGGAGAGTGGGAACCTCCCATGATCACCAACCCAGAATATAAGGTACACAGAATTATTGAATTTCCTTGACTAGTATTTCTGAAAAGAAATGAATGTATTTTTAAGGGTTTTTGGGTTCAGGAAAGTGTAGGGAGGTAATACTCTGAAGACATTACATCAGAACCCAGTATCACCTCTAGTCCTAACCCGTGCTGTGCTGTCTTTGCAGGGCGAGTGGAAACCCAAACAGATTGACAACCCTGATTACAAGGGAGCCTGGGTGCACCCTGAGATTGATAACCCAGAGTACACTCAAGATGCCACCATGTACAAGTTTGATAGCATTGGAGTCCTGGGCCTGGACCTGTGGCAGGTAACCATTACTACTCACCTGTTGAGAGTTGTAATAACTACAATACAGAGCCTACGTGTGTAATACTAATCATCATACTGTATATGTGCACTCTCTGCAGGTTAAATCTGGCACCATCTTTGATAACTTCCTGATTGCTGATGATGTCAAAGAAGCAGAGGAGTTTGGGAAGGAAACCTGGGGCGTTACAAAGGTAGGACTGTGCTCACTATTAGGGGCCTGACCGATACTGGGTTTTTGGGGCTGATATTAAGAAGTAAAAAAAAATTTGATATGGATATGTAAACTGGTCATTTTATATATAGAGAATATATACACAAACATACATTTTTTTGCATTGATCCTTAAAATGTAGTTATCAAACGTAATGAATGCACAGTTTGACAATAAATGTAATCATTATAAATAACTAGAACTAACTAAACTAGCTCAATAACAAAAATCATGTACATATTTAACTTGAATTAAGGAAAAGGATCAAATATATATTAAATACTGCCTATATAACTTCAAAAAATATTGGTACATATTGAACAACATATACGCCAATACAGATATATCTGTGATAGGTCAATATCGGCTGATAATATCTGCAGACTGATATATATATATTGGTCGGGCTCTACTCAGAATATATTACTAACATGATATATACTGCAGGTAGAGCTCACCATATGCCACACTCTTTTTTCAGTGCTTATCTGTACAGGCCAAAAGTCCATAAACTCAAAGGTATTCAATTGACAGTGAAGAAAGGCAGCCCAAGGGTCTTCCCCACCACTGGGGGTTTGGTTCCCAGTAGCACTAGCTCCCACTTGTTTGTGTGTAGCTGCGTTCGTTGGGGATGAGAAGCCAGCTAGGGATCACATTATTGTTGCTTCACTGGCAGCTCTGATGAGAAATGATCTGGGGGAATAGTGTGCTCACAGTAAAGCACAACAGTAATAATGAGCAGGGGGCAAAAAAAAGAAGTTAAAAGTATATCTTATTCAGTGTGCATTGTTGTCTGTACTTGTGTTCATGTAGACTTCATCAGTCACAGCCCAAGTGCTATCCCTGTTCAGAGTCTATATTTACCAACCAGATTAACAGTCACAACACTGCCTATTTGAAATGTTGGGGATGTGATAGACAAACTAGCCCTGAAGTTGGCAGGCCAGCACCCAGCATGACTGACTAATCAGTGTTTACATTCAGCTCTGCAGGAGAAAAGTCTTATCTCAGGGTCTGCTGTAGTTCAGGTGGTAGCACAGTTCAGTCTCCTGTTCCTTCTGTCCACATGCTGAAGTGCTCTGAAGTAAAAAAAAAACAACAACAAAAAAAACAAAACAAAACCATTGCTCCTGATGTGTATATGGATGAGAACACACTAAGTCTCTTTGGACAAAAATAGTTATAGTAATAGTATTTCTGTGTGGAAACATGATGTGTTGTACATAAAAGGAACAGTTGAGATATGAAGAGAATCCAAAGTAAGTTAGAACTGGCAGTGTGAACTTAACCTGGCAACACTGTACACTGTGACATCATTGTTGGTGAGCATTAACAACTTAACCCTCACATAACTTACTGTTCATAATTTGTCTTTACACCAATTCACATTCATAAACTCCCCATCAGTCATTAATACATGTTTGAAAAAAAAAAGAAAAGACATTCACAATCACTATTTTATTTTCCAGGAGAACATTGTATAGAATATGACGAATACAACATGTTTTAATGCTGATATTTGACTTTGTTTAATAAAAACAGGTCAAATTTGTACATTTGCATATATAAAAATGCATATTACGTATTTATATAAGTTTTAAAACAACTTGTCTTCTTTGTCCACCAGGAACCAGAGAAGAAAATGAAGGATGAGCAGGAGGATGTGGAGAGGAAACTGAGGGAGGAGGAGGAGAAGAGCAAGAAGAAGGACACAGATGTTGATGAAGAGGATGAGGAAGACGGCGAGGACGAGGAGGAAGAGGAGGAGCAGGATGAGGAGACAGACGAAGACGCCGGTACGGAAGAGGAGGACGACAGCGGCAAACCAAAGGACGAGTTGTAGAGCAGAGAAGCTGGGTGGTGGACTGCTGTGTGCTTCTCTGCAGGTTCTAACTATCAACAGAAAATCAGCTAAAGCCCTATGGACTCTGGCCTTTGATACGGCATTTATTCAGGTGCAGGGGAGGGGTTGAAGGTGGGGTCAGGTCAGATTTATTTTTTATTGATTTCTTTGTTGCTTTTTTTTAGCCATCAAATTTAGAGAAGGGTTTACATGTTCTGTTCGTGCGTCTGCTTCAGTTGAGAATTTTCTAATTTAATGTGATTTTCTGAATGTGGTCAGCCCCATGGTGTGTGTGTGTCTAACAGTTACCCACAGTGATACTGCTCTGTCCCACTGTGATCCAATTATTTTTTATTATCGCCTCTGTTGGGATGTCCAGTAAATTAAGGGTCTGTGATGTGTGATTCATGCACTTTTATTTCTCCTGTTTGATGTAATACTGTTCCTTTTGAATTGACCCCATTCATAATTTATTCAATCATTACAAAAAACATCAGTTAAAGCTTTGATTTTTAAGAAAAGAAAATTGTTGCATTTGTCCTCCAACTCTGTATGTATGTGTGTGTGTGTGTGCGTGTGTGTGCTTGAGAGTGAGACTGCATTAAACAAACTGTGATATTACAATCCTCATTTTTCTCATTGTTCTAAATAAGTGACTGTCTTGCGGGTGCACACTGTTTGTTTAGTTTAGTTTCGGTGAATAAATTGAAGCTTCTCTCAACAACATGACACTTGTGTTTTATTGTGGTGTGAGGGACATTATAGGGGCAATACAAACAAGCTTACACCATCAGGAACAGAAGGGTTAGGTGACATTATGAAGTATGCTGCAAGATCCCATTCAACATTGGCGTGTATTAGGTTTGATTTTGCATCCGTGCAATGAGCGTTGTTGATTTGTCAGCTATTAAATGGACACAAACACATGACCATTTAGTTTTGATTTAAGTTTTATTTCTCTTTTGATTTTCCAGAAAAAATAAACTACATGATAAATATGAATATCCCAAAAGTGGACTTTATGAATATCACCCACTTCCTAGGCATCGTTGCTACCACAGAGGACTCTTACATTAAAAATACAACAACTGGTCCTTTGGTCCAAATGAAAAATTTACAGGGTTGTTTCTATTCTTGCAAGGTGTTGAAGCAGCATTTAGTGTGATTAGATTTGTTAAGGAGCCACAGGATTGAGATGAGGGCACGAATCTGAGACAGAATCTGGACAACTATAACTCTGAATGGAGAGATACTACTGAAGGTAAGAGAGAGAAAAGGGGTGAACTGGCCCTTTAAATCAGTGGTCTCCAGCCCTGCTCCTGGAGAGCTACTTCCCTGCATGTTTTAGGTATCTCCTCACTCTAACACACCTGATTCAAATAAATAATTCGTTATGAAGCAGCTGAAGCTTTTCAGATGACTTGATAAGGAGTTTTAGAGTGAGAAGATAACTACAACGCACAGGGCAGGAGCTGGACTGGCATATAAGAGGCCCAATTGTACCTGAAAAGTTGAGGTCCATGACCATCAAGTCTCAGAACACAATAACACTAAAGTTCCTCTCTGTGAGTAGTGATAGACCTATCTGCCCTGTTACAACCCGGCCTAGGGGAACCCTGGAGCAACACCAAGTAAAGAGACCCCCTTCTTCTCAGCTCCCAAGGGCCACTGCAACAATTAATTTTTCAGGGCACTTTCAGGGGTTTTATTTCTAATCCATAGCTACAGGATGGGCTAACAGCACAATAACAAACAAAGAAGAACTACAGCTAAGCAACCTCAACATAAAGACACAAACCAAAACACAAAAGACAAAAAAACTGACCTAACTACTAATGGTAAAACCCCTACCACTTGGGCTGGTATTTCACATGAGCAACACTTACTACAACAGTTTACACTGAAGCATGCAGCTAGCTAGCTGATTGATTGATTGATTGATTGATTGATTGATTGATTGATTGATTGATTGGACACATAAAAAAATACAAAACCCCCCCAAAACTCTCTAGGTTGTAACAGCCCAATCAGGCTACAACTAACTTACGGTACGACAAAATGTTAACAAAATATATCCACAAGTAATAACGACTGGGGTCCAAGCAGATTGCCAGCATTTGGATGCTTGTTCAACTTACTATGACCTCAATAAGCAGTTGAAAACATAACAAATGTATGGATTACTACACTGGCTACCTGTGGATTCAAGCGCTGAACCTTTGCCTCCCCCTGCTGGGCAGACACGGTGCAACACACCTTCTCACAAATTGAAGCCAGTTTAACCCTCCTGTTGTCCTCGAGTCAAGGAAGGAAGGGAGGAGGAAGGATGGAAAGGAGGGAGAAAGGAAGGAAAGGAGGCAGGAAGGAAGGAAGGGAGGAAGGAAAAAGGAAGGAAAGGAAGGAGGAAGGAAGGAAAGGAAGGAGGAAGGAAGGAAGGAAGGAAGGAAGGAAGGAAGGAAGGAAGGAAGGAAGGAAAGGAAGGTAGGAGGGAGGGAGGGAGGGAAGGAGGGAGGAGGGAGGGAAAAAGGAAAAAAGGGAAGGAAGGAAAGAAGGACAGAGGAAAGAAGGAAGGGAGGAAGGGAGGAGAGAGGGAGGAAAGGAGGAAGGACAGAAGGAAGGAAGAAAGGGGGATGGAGGGAGGAAAGAGAGAGGAAGGAAAGAAAGAGAGAAGGAGGGAGGGAGGAAGAACAGATGGAAGGAAAGAAGGGAGGAAAGAAGGAACATTCAAAACAGACGGGGTCAATTTGACCCGAGAGGACGACACGAAGGTTAATACAAACTGTGTCAGGTGTTCTTGTGTCACTGAGAAGCAGACTGACAGTCAGTTTAGATTTCCAACAAACAGATCAACATATTGAATTACCAGAAGACATTTCAATTGAATAGTCTAAAAAAGTATGCAGTGGGAGGTTTTATGGCTCTTGAGTTCATTGAACACAATATATTACTAGATCCATTGGAAAGGTTTGGTATTTGGTATTAGAGGGATTGAGCTAAATTGGTTAAAACTATTTAAGAAACAGGCACAAACGTGTAAAGACTGGTGAACACAAATGAACATGCATGGATATGACTTGTGGAGTCTCTAAGGGATCAGTATTAAACCCAAAAAGTGTCATTGTAAATAAATGATAAATGCAGAATTGTTTGTTCTAGGGAGAATTTACAGCAGCTTTTGGAGGTGATCACAACTTTAAATTAAATTTGAACAAAACAAACATTATTCTGTTTAGAAATTATAAAACATACTCATGTACAAGAGGTGATAGATGGTGTTAATATAAAAAGAGAGAAAAAAAATTTCTGGGTGTGATATTAGATCACAAAATCTGCTGGAAACCTCAAATAAGATATGTGTGAGCAAAGGTGGCAACACAAGTTCTGGGAAAAACAAGACAGATTCTGAATCCTAAAGCATTGAACACTCTGTGTTCACTTGTATAACTGTATCTGAATTACTATGTGGAGGTGTGGTACAAAAGTACAAAATCATGGACACATTAACATGCTGTTTTTAAAGTCACACGCTCTGTCTGACGTTCAAGGGTCTTGTAGAATATAAGACGGCAAAAATATCATGTAAAGAAAATAAACATTTTACATCCGGACAACCTACAAAAAATGTTCTTAGACACTGATGAGGGATATAATTTAAGAAAAGAGTTTCAATCTAAAAAAGACTTTATTGGAACCACTCTGAAGAGGATGTGTATTTCACTTTCTGGGTCAGAGTTGTGGAATGGTTTTGGAAACAGAACTCAAGCAAATTCCAAATGTAAATCAATTCAAGAATACGTACAAAAATATTTTTTAAAGGTGTAGTGATGAGACACACACAGACACACAGACACACAGACACACTCCCCTCCCTGCCATACAGCTGTGCACTGCTTAAACACTGTGGTTATTAAAGATCCCATGGCACTTATTGCAAACACTAGGGGGTTCCCAAGTATCCTGGCAAAATTCCCAACCAGGCTGTCTCCATCTGTCGACCAAACAATGTGTAATTGGCTCATTGAATCCCTCTATTTCCTCCTCTAGCTGATGTGTGGTGAGTGGTCTGGTGCAAAAGGTGACCAGGTGGGTGCTACACATCGGGGGTGGTTGAGGTGAGTTACCCTCATTCACTGTGAACTGCTTTGGGTATTAAGATAAAGTGCTATATAAATGTATTATTATTACTATTACTAATCAAATCAAGTCTTCCTTGTTTCAACGTTAGTTTTTAGTGGCAAAATCCCTCTTTTTGTTACTATACTTCCACTACAGCTCAACAGGGAAACACTAAGAAGGAATTTGATGCTCAAAAGACTGTAAATGTGTCAAATATCACTTGATATGACTAACTCACACTGATGAAGCTCAATAGAAGCTGATCATCTACTTTTAAATGACTGTGTGGACACACTGTGGATTTAGTCCTCCATCACTTCCATTGAAAGCACATTTGAAAGAAATCTTTTAACAGCCAGTGTGTTGCAACCCTATTGTTTAAGTAGACTGTCCTCTGTTTGCAGCATTGAAGAGAATAAGGCATTATGTTGGGCGGTTTTATTAGAAATGTGTGTATATATTGAAGGGTTGATTAGGCATTAGTTTAACTCTCTCAACACTTTTCCTGACGTCTTATCATGCATTGTCTGGGCAATCAAGTCATTTTGGTTGAATGGTAAGGTCATATGAGGTTGAACCAGGAGATAAAGACAGATACAGTTTTATTGGGTAATTTATTTGCACTCTCCGTGTGTGCCTTATGTCCGACTGCATCTGAAGGCAGCACATTGTTGCTGTGCCTCACCTCCAACAGCAGATGGCGTCCGTGTGCAGCCTGTACGGCACTGAGGCAGCTGAGTCACACATACATGTAGATCCTGATAAATACATACTGTGCGAAAAAGAGCGGCTACAACCGAAAAACTGCCGTCAGTGCATTCATTTCTGACTACAGCTGCATCTGACACCGTGTGGAAAGATGCTGACGATAACACTGAAGACCCTCCAACAGCAGACATTCAAAATAGATATAGACCCAGAATTGACGGTGAGTAGAAGTTAACGGGGCTGAAGTAAACACGGTCAGGCCGGGAGGGCTGGCATACATATAGGTTAGCTTCACAATACGGGAATGTTAGCTAACGATAAGACCAATGTACAGGCTGTTCAACTCTGTCAAATAGTTACGCTGGTTTTTTATATGTATTTGAAAAAGTAACCTTATATTAATATAAAAATATACTTCCAGACAAGTCAGCAATCTTGCAGGACCACTCAGAACTGAGTTCATGTAAGGTAATGTAGCTAGGTTAAGGTCGGTTAAAACCGGAATTTGGCATGTCTTCCTTCAAAATAAAAGTGCTAAAACGTGTAATGACCGACAGCATGTGAATGTACGTCCTCGACTGTGAGAAAAACAAACTCAAAGTTATGTTTCTATTGACTCAAGAATAACGTGAAATATGTTGTATTCCATCTGTTGGTTGTGTGCACTGCGCTTATCGTAGCCCTCGTGGTGTTTCGCAAAGTATGAGCGGCGTAGAGATTTTATATTGAAAACTGTGAACGGAAATGTTTGTATTTTGGTGTAATTTTTACACAATTGGACTTGTTTCAATGTCTCAACATGAATGACTGTGCAATATTTTAAACCTCCTTTTTTATTCACGTAGTAACGGAACGATTCACTAGTAAATAGTTAGTTTTGTTAGTCAAATGAACAGAGAAGCCTGCAATTGTCACAGTATATTATGTGTGTTGAACTAATGTTTCATGTGAAGTCTTATCAAAATGTCAATCACAATGTCCATAACAGTCATTGGCTTTACATCCCATAATAAATAGCATCAAAGAAAATGATCACATGTTAAATTAGTACTTATCATCACAATTATTCACACAAAAACTCTCATATACTGTAATGGTGAAAATTTGACGTGAAGTAATTATTATGATTATATCAAACTTTGCACCTAAAGTAACAGTGTAATGAACTTCTCTTTAGCATCTAACCTGAAAGTGTATCTGAAGATATACAGTCTGAACAATAGATCTGTGTCATAGTGATATAAAAACCCCACACAATATCCTCAATTCAAATGTTCTACATTTCTGTTTATCATAATATATGACATCTTTTGCACACTTACTTGACTCTGTGATTATTCTCCTTGAGATTTTTATGTGAATTGTTAGATTTTACTGCAGACACATATAGGAAACTAAAAGTTAAGTGAAAGTACTAAAAGAACAGTGATCCATATTCACTGAAAACAAATGAAATAATTAAATAAAACACAAAAAGAGGGGAAAACACACACAAACGGATAAATAAGGTGTTCAAGTGAGTCAGACAACTTATGACAAATGGATACATAAAAGAACATGTTTCATTTACATAAGACAATCAGTACACAGTCAAAATTCTGTCAGTATTCAAGACATGGATGTCAAGACAGGTGACTGTACAGCATTATTATTACTCATAGAGCTGATATTAATGTACATGATCATTTGCTACAGAATGGATGGAGCAACACTGTTTATTCATTTACATAACTGGCAGTCTGTAATCATATTGTTGATTACACAGTGTAGACAGAAACCTCAGAACACAAACTGCCAGATCTGGATAAAGGTCTGTCTTAAAACAACAGTCAGGTGATCAAATGAAGAGTGAAACCTGTTTTTCTTGCTGTTATTAAACCTCATACTGACCATTAGAAGATCCTTTCATAATACACTTACAATGGAAGTGATGATGGACTAAATCCACAGTCTTCCTTCTCTGTAAACATGTATTTAAAATTTGATGTGAAGCTAATATGAAGCTTCAGCGTCCAAATGAGTCAAATCTTCATCTTCTATGTTTCAACGTTGCAGTGTTTTTAGTGGCAAAGTCTTTTTCAAATTCAAATTCAAATTCAAAATTCCTTTATTTATCCCAGAGGGGAAATTCAATTAGTCTGTTAGCTCTTCTGTAAATTATTGTAGAATTAGACAGCATGATGGCTGTAGGAGCGAAGGATCTTTTAAATCTCTCCGTCCTGCAACGGAGAGAAAGGAGCCGTTCACTGCAGTTTTTTTGATGCATAAAGGTGTTGTGTAGCGGATGATCCAGGTAATTCAAGATGGCCTCGAACATCTTCACAGTGCATCTCACCACCTCCTCCAGTGTGTCCAACCTGGCTCCAATCACAGAGCAAGCTACTACTATACTTCCACCACAGCTCAACAGGGAAACACTAAGAGGGAATTTGATGCTAAAAAGACTGTAAATGTGTCAGATATCACTTGATATGACTAACTCACACTGATGAAGCTCAATAGAAGCTGATCATCTACTTTTAAATGACTGTGTGGACACACTGTGGATTTAGTCCTCCATCACTTCCATTGAAAGTACATAAGAAGGGGAAATATGTGTAACATTTGGAGTCATGTTTTTTTCAGTAACTCTCCCAATGACATTAATGTTTTTATGTGTGGGTTTTTGTCAGGTGAAAGTCTTAAAGGAGAAAATAGAGGAGGACAGAGGAAAAGATGCATTTCCTGCTGCAGGGCAAAAACTCATCTATGCAGGTGAGCCAGAGGAGTTCTACAGAGAGAAGAACCTCTTAAATATTGAATTCATTTATAACTGAGCTGACAACAGATACTGACAACAGTATAAAGTGCTGATCAACTGTTCAAAATCTTTGCTGAAGGTGCAGTACAAGTCAAAAGTATATTATAATATGATAATTCTAATAATATATCATAATTCCTTGGAGGTAACTCAGTAGTGGAACTAACCAAATGTGGCCATAATGCAGTCCTGACTGTCTGCTGGATAGGAAACCACTACTGCACTCCACACAGAGGCCCCACCTCTTCTTTTATTTTCTTACAATTGAACATCTTCTGCTTTATTGAGAGATTTAGAAAACTCAGGGAAACAGTAGTGAGAATAATCATCTTGCAAATTAACCAAGTACTTGTAATGTGATTAGCTGCCCCACAGCTTTTTGGGATAGAGGGATTTGTCATGTTTGTTGTCAAGGTGCTGTGACTGTGTATTGCAATAGATAGCATACAACACAGCACTGTATTCTAGTAAAAAAAAAGTACATCTGCATTAAATATTGTATATATAAAATGTTCAGAGGTCAAACACACTATTCTAAACATGCTTAAAAAGTCCCAACATGTCTTTAGCCTCATATTTAGGCCTGTTTGCAGGTCAGGAATCTTTTCTCATTTGCTGTTTCTGTTTGACTCTTACAGGCAAAATCCTGAATGATGACACCTCTCTGAAAGAGTACAAAATTGATGAGAAAAACTTTGTGGTGGTCATGGTTACAAAGGTTAGTGTGTCTGCAGAATGATGTTGTGCTTGATTTGAATCCAACATCTAATGGAGATACAGTTTTGAAACTGAACTGTTCCTGCAGAGATCCTCCAGTGACCTCAACTCAAGCAAACACAGGAAGTTTAAACTTAATTGACTTTGCAGCAATTGCAAAAAACAGAAAAAGTAAAAGTGGTTGGAAATAATTGGTGAATGAAAACAATATTTATGTTAAAATGATCGACTGAGAGCAGCAGAGTGGTGAGTATGATATATAATACCGAACACTGTTTCCAGGATTTTGATGAGCCCACGACACCAGGACCCCAATTTGTGCACACCAGCAGTGAAATGAGTTAAAATGAACTTAAAATTGTTCCAGATAGGTTTATTCATGTTCATGGGGTCATGTGCATGTGATCAACGACCACGCCTTTGACACCAGAAGTGCTCTAGAAGCTCAGATAGCTCTAATTGTAGTGAATGTCAAAAATGAAATGCGTCACAACAGAAAATGTTTCTATCTTTACTGAACATACATATTTAGATAAAATAGGGTGTTAGGGTGCAAAAGGAGGACTGTGCACTGTCCTATTCTTCAAAGGAGCTACGCTACCAACACTTTTGTCATTCAGTGACCGAGAGAACAGTACTGCACAGAGGCGTTCATATACTATTGATTCAAAATGAATAGATATTTGTTATTTTTGTGTTTTTGGCCTGGTAGTGGTTCTCGCTGGCCTCCCGCCAGGCCTGTGTAATTATAGAGGAAACACTGATGCACATAAATCACCCAAAGGATAAGAATATATTGAACTACTACACTCAGTGACAAACACTACAAGTGAACATATTACTGTGGTTTTACACTTCTCTAGCTCCCAGTGTCTGTTAGAATAGATTTTAAGCTTCTTTTACTGTTTTTTAAAGCTCTGTATAGTTTGGGACTCTCTGTAGTTTTATAATCCCTCACCAGATCTCAGGTCATCCACAGCTGGGTTTTTATAGATACACAATTACATCCATAGGAACATAGGAAGCCCAGCATTCTGTAATTATGCTCCAAAATGATGGAATAGTCTATCCAAAGCTAGAAGAGATGTGAGCTCTGTGAACATTTTTAGACAACACATGGAAACATATCTGTTTAATTTGGATTTTAATTACTGTCATTTTAACTTATTTTTAGTGAATATCTTTTTTTAACAAATTGTCTAATTTTACAATTTTTTTTATTCTGTTTATTTGAAAGGTGCTCTATAAATACAGTTTATTAGGGCCCAAGCACTGACTGGCCCGAAGGCCCTATTGTTTTCGAAGGGATTCTTACTATTAATCTCCATTTTAAATTGAATTTTTACTACAAATGTTAATAACATGTATACCCACATTTAATTACATCCTTACTTTTTCTCAATCATGCACATTTATGTCTGTCACCTCCACATTTATTTACATACAACATCCTTACACAACACCCTAAACATAACATAAACATATACAATATTACAAGTCAGACACTAAGGTCAATTGCCACAATTTTTCCACAACATTTAGGCAATTTGTATACCAGCTACATGATTAGAAACATGGTTTACATCTCAAAACACACTTTGAAGCAGCTAAATCCATGCATAAATACCCTGCATTTCCTCAGTGTTAAACTAAACACCTTTATCACATCATATTCATGACTGGTGTGATTTTCCTCTGCATTCCCTTATGATAAGTGGCTGTGTGTGTTACTTTGTGGCTGTTTTCTAGCTCCACATAGTGAACACAGGAATTGTTATTTCACCAATTCACCGCCCTCTGACAGTGCCACAGCACAACGTGCGTGGTGCGCGAGGGCCCGTTCATCGCTGCTTGCAGCTTTAATTATTATTACTATTATTATTATTATTATCGTTGCATCATATCAACAAATACAATCCAACAAACTGGCCCAAGCCTTTACTCTTCACCAGTAACAACCACTTCTCCATGGACATATATCAACATAATCATTGTTTCTGTTGAACTAATGTCTGACTCTTTTCTTTGCCTGAGAAGTTAGTTAATAAACAGTTTTGTGTCTTTTCTCTGTATACCACTGCTTCTCTCCAGTCTGAAACATCTGGCTGCATGTTCTGTGTGTTCTAGCAACATTACAGAACATGCTCTGAAGTCAGAGCTGCGTTTTGTTTGCTCACCACCAGCTCTAATGAGAAAGTGTGCATTGTTTGCTTTTGTTGTGATTATTATGTACAAAGCAGGATTGATTATCTGGCAGAAAGCATTCAGCTGAAATCACCTTTTGAGTCATTATAGCACAGGTTTGTTTACCTGGCATTTATTAGAAAACAGCCTTTATTTGTTCATAATGTTCCACGCTGTTATTTGACATACTGTCTTTTACTTGAGAGGTTATGGTATGTGACTTTACCTGTGAACGTGTTATGATATTTGAGAGTAGTACGCAGCAGCATTACAGTAAAAACTGCAGGTTAAAGGGAGTGTGGTAAAGTAGGAGCACAACATGAATGACCAACATTTGTGTTGTTATGTGTGTTTTTAGCCTAAACCAGCCCCTCCGCCACAAGCAACCCCTAAGGTGACTCCCTTACCAGCTGCAGATCCAGCTCCAGCTCTAGCCCCAGCACCACCCTCATCCTCAGCTCCAGCACCAGCCTCTGCCCCAACACAAGTACCCTCCACACCGTCATATACAGTGCCTGCACCCACACCCACTCCTCAGTCAGTGCCTCCCTCTGAAGCTCTGCCCCCAGCCCCAGAAAACTCCACCCTGTCAACCTCATCTGAAGAAACCACAGCTCTGGAGCCAAACCCAGCCCCGAGCGCAGCTCCAGCATCGGCCTCAGCTGCTGCCACAGCCGCTGCCTCCACTGTAGCCCCTGCCCCAGCTCCAGCTCCAGCACTAGCACTGGCACCGGCCCCTGAAGCTGGTCAGACGGCGCTGGCAGACTGCTCTGCCCCTGCTTCCCAGCCAGAGGAGAAGCCAAGGGAAGAGCCTGAGAATCAACCATCTGCCACTGCACCAGTCCACTCCTCTGATGCCAGGTTGGAGGAAACATGCAATATGTTTACATACATTAAAGGTTGAACTTATCCTTACTGATAATTACCTGCTTTACATGATTATTTTCTCCAAGAATAAGGAGCTCTGCAGTAAAAATTACAAGGTACTATTCCCTGGTTGCCATATTTAGAAGTTACTCTTCTGTGTGTGTAACTAATAACTGTTGCTACTAAAACTGTGCGTGCTTTAGAATATTCATTTGTTTTTTCTCTTTGTTCATTTCTCTCAAAGCCTCGTTGATGAACTGGGCCTCCTTGAGGAAGCAGCATCAATACTAGGTAACAAAATGATTCTTTTTTTAAATTTCTACCATAAATCAAGAACATATCAAACTACTGACTCACTTCTGCTCTGGGTGGAATTTGCTTCATTTTTTAAAAATTGCACCCCTGTCACAAGTTACTCCTTCTAGTGACAGCAGTTTGTTTTGAGGGTAAAATGAACTAGATGATTTAACACGGTGGCTGTTGGATCACAGTCAAAGTGTATCTAGCTGTTCAGAGGGTCCACACAGAGATCTCCACGTGACATTTTTGGTGTAGCACTTTATTATACTAATGAGAAGTAACTGCAGTGCCACCAGTTTGAGTATGTACTGCTGTGTGTCTGCTGCCATCTATCAAATAACAGCAAATGACCAAGAAAATGAAAATAAGAGAGTTCATAGAGAGGTTCACACACTGGACTGAACAACAGAGGTGTGAAGTGGGTTGATAGTCTTTTTCAGAGAGTTACAAAATACTGTTGAACACAAACTCTCCAACTCAGCAGTTGAAAAGGGAGTGTTAGACAATCCAATGACCTCTTAAAGTCTTATAAAATCAGTTTTGAAATCATACCAGAGGACACCCTGTACATCCATGGTGCAGCTCAAACAGGTATACAGCTAATGCAGAGTTACCAATGTGACCTGATGTGTAGTCAACAATTAACTAAATAATTAAACACATTAATTGAAAATGGAAATCAGAAGAAAATCCATAGGATAAATATTTGCTGTATGCAGAAAAACAGGCAAAATCCCAACTATTTAACTCAATACATTTACACAGACTTATTAACCCTTACAGACTGTTTGGGGTCAAATTTGACCCATTTTTACATTTTACAGTTGTAAAAACACCATATACACATTTCTTTTAGCCGTACTAATGTGTCTCGCAGTATACAAAAATGGAAATAAAACATGTCATTTTTAAACATTTTTGTGCAGCTGATACACGTTTTTTGTATATTCAAATGTCCAAATTCTATCAAATGTTTTCCTGGATATTAAAATAGTGATTGTGAATGTCTTTTTTCCATAAATAAACAGAATACACTCTTCATTAAAGATTAATCAAACATTTATAAACAACTGATGGGGAATTTATGAATGTGAAATTGTTGTAGAGATTAATTATGAGTCAGAATATGAACAGTATGTGAGGGTTAAATACATTTACAATACAGCAGACATGCCAAATGCCAGCATGAGACGCCTGATGTAGTCTGGGAATAGCAATACTCTATATTAGTGCTGCTACTGAAAATTATTTTCATTAATCTTTTAATCTTTTGACTTTTTTCTCGATGAATTGATCAGTTGTTTTGTCTATGTAATGTCAGAAAATTGTGAAAAATATCAATCAATGTTTCCGTAAGCCCAAGATGACTTCATCAAATACTCCACAGCCTAAAGATATTCAGTTCCATCCTGCTTCCATCAACCTCTGTCCTCCCTCTCTCTTGTTTCCACAGTGACAGGTCAGGCCTATGAGAACCTGGTGTCAGAGATCATGTCTATGGGTTATGAGCGAGAGCAGGTGGTGTCTGCACTCAGAGCCAGTTACAACAACCCAGACCGAGCAGTGGAGTATCTACTCATGGTGAGGATTGAACCAGCCCCACATTCCACTATGTTCACTGTGAGCATGTAGTAAATGTTTGTGTACTGCAGGGTATTCCAGCAGAGGCCAGTGACCTGCTACCTCAGGAACCAGTCAGACACAGTGCTCCATCCAACCCCCCTACCCCTGCTACACAACAACCACAGCAGCCCCCAGCAGCCTCCACCAGTAAGAGCACACTTTTATTCATATAATAATGATAGTTACATATGTATATATATCATGTTCATACTCATCAAAAAACTCAGTGAACTCTAGTGGATGGACTATTGTCATCCTACAAGAGACCAGCAAAATGGGTGGTCAAAAAATTAGTCACTCAAAAAATTGAATATATTACACATTACTCGTTACTTCAAAAAAAAAAGTAATGCATCACTTATTTACTCCCTGTGGAAAGTAATTACATTACTAGTTTACTTTTGCGTTACTCCTTAGCAATGCCAGTGATGTAAAATAATATGAGTCTTGACCATCATAACACCATGTTGTACAAATAATAACTGCCTCAAAATAATACATAGACAACCTGTTTGAGTCAGCACTAGACTGTCCAGGCTGAAGAGCCTCTACACCGGTCCACTAGATGGTGTTTCCATCCTGACATAACACCGGTCCAGATAGCTCATGAAAGTTTTCCTGTCTATTGATGGCCGTCCGTTCACTATTATCATTACTGTGCTGAGTTTGTTTCTGACAGACAGAGATCATGACCATAATCCATGCCCCTTAAATTAAATTAGATAGATAGATAGATTACAGATTACAGGAAGTATACATAGTGGGAATGGTGTAGTTGGATTCTATGGTAGGATAGAATGTGTACCATGGTGCAAAAGTGACAGTGTAAGGATATTCCCTTGCAATTACTGTATCTGATACAGAATACGAATACACAATATAACAATACAAGAATGTAAACAGCAATAGAAACCAAATCCTTAATTATAAACCAATACTGGAATTAAGAGATTAAAACCTAGGTTGTACATTAGGACAATTCAGTCAAACAGGGTCCAAAAATAAGAAAAAAGAAGTCTGTGTGTAGGGGCTAATATAGCCAGTAAAAGAAAATTGCCATATAAGGCTCCATGTTCCACTCTGTTTGTGGTCAAGTTTCCTTCAGCTTTAAATGTTGTTAAAGCTGCACTAACCACTGTTTTTTGTGTAAAAATGGCTCAGATGACTATGTGTGTGAGTGAAAGGTGTCGCTTGTTGTGACAAATGCATAGAAAATAATCAACTAGTTATCGACTTCCACTCAGATTTACTGAGCTTTGTAGCATCTTTCAGCTCATTGTTTTTGAGCTCAGAGCTCTCATCAGCCTGGTTTCCAGAAGTGGCAGTCAGCTGTTTTCATTGAAAAAGCTCTGATAGAGCCACTGTACACTACCAGCACAGCACCAAACAGCACACACACACACACACACACACACACACACACAGTTAGACACTACATGATAAAGAAAGAGTAGGTGAAGACAGATAATGCTAAAAGGAGAAGCACAAGTCCAAAGGAATGCTAATGTTGCTAGGTGCTGGCTGGATGTGTAATTAGTCAACTGTTAATATTTTGGACACTTTGAAACATGTGTTACGTTCCCCAGCAGAGCCAGTGTCTGCAAACCCGCCTCCGTCTGCAGGTGGAGGCTCTGTCTCCACAGGGAACCCTCTGGAGTTCCTGAGGAACCAGCCTCAGTTCCAGCAGATGAGACAGATCATCCAGCAGAACCCGGCCCTCCTACCAGCCCTGCTGCAGCAGCTGGGCAGAGACAACCCACAGCTGCTGCAGGTAGCATACCAGCACACCTACAACACCACACCGGGTCTCTGTGAGGTTTTACATTTTGTCTGTTAGCAGGATATTTTTTTCAACTTTTTTTACAGAGTGCTAAGACACATGAGGAAAGTTCAGGAAAAAAGTGTTTTTCGGCAAATCCGGGTCTCAGCATTGAAGAGGGCTTTATGTGGTTGTGTTTGCATCTTTATCAGCAGTTCTTTGGGCAAGAATTAGACATGACCGCAGCACACTTCTGAACACTGGGATTGATGCAATTTAGCAGTTTTTTTGCACATTATTTTTCCAAAATGTTGTACAGACAGAATATAGACAGCATCGATGCAATGGATATTACACTATGGAAAAAGTGTGGTTGCATACAGTACGTCAAAATAACTGAAATACACACTATATAGTGTCTGTGTTAGAACTAATGAAAACAAAACAAACAAGAAAAGAATAAATAAAATAAATTAAAACATACATGTATACATTCGCTCACCTGTATATATATATATATATATATATATATATATATACATACATACATACATACATACAAAAACAAAACATAGAGAACCATGGAGGTATGAGTAAGTCACCAGAGTCTATAGCAATATCATCATTATTCTTCTTAACCATCATTTATTAAATGCAAGACAAGTAGTTTAAATCATATTTTGATATTTTTCTACAAAATGTCTGATCAAATACATCTGACATAATCCTGGAGGGCAGCTGAACTTTTATAAATCACTTTTTATAAATCTGTATATTACCTCTATGCTATTGGTATATGCTATATATCAATAATTGTATTATTACTGTTATTACTTAACCTGCAGCAAATCACGCAGCACCAGGAACGCTTTGTCCAGATGCTGAATGAGCCACGTGGTGGAGACACTGGAGGGGAGGGAGCCGAGGCCCCAGGCTCACGACAAACCAACTACATCCAGGTCACCCCACAGGAGAAGGAGGCCATCGAGAGGGTCAGTTCATGACAGTGCAGGGAGTTATCAGTGAATTATCTTGTTAGCTGGATAATTACCCAACTTGTCAGTAGTTACTTACACATACCTATGATTTAATATTTTTTGACATTGGATAATCCAAACCAGAATAAGGAAAGAAAAATGTTGCTCCTGGCTTTTCAAAATAAGGGCTTGTGTTTCCTTATTTATCCATAATGAAATGAATTTATGATTATGTAAGATATAAACAGTGCAGCTTTAAAGGGGTTAATGGTGACAGTCTTGGTAACTGTGGCAGCTTGTGTTGAAGGTTGAGTCAGTTTTGTGTACAGCAGGTGAGTATTGATACATGTGTATTTCTGCTCATATGATCACAGTGTAGAGTGCTTGTTGCCTTGAGATGACTTTTGTTGTGATTTGTCGCTTTATAAATAAATAAAGATAAAGATTGTTTAGTTTTCCACTCAAGTCCATGGAGTTAGCAGCAGTGTCCTTTGTGACAATGGGTCATTTAAATGAGTTATTTATATATTATGTGGTCACATTTACCAGTAACTGTCTCACAAACAGCTGTGTGTGTGTGTGTGCGCGTGCGTGCGTGTGTGTAACAATCCTGAGCATGTGTCTTGTGTTCCAGTTAAAAGCACTGGGCTTCCCCGAAGGTTTAGTCATCCAGGCTTACTTTGCCTGTGAGAAGAATGAAAATCTGGCCGCAAACTTCCTGCTACAGCAAACATGGGATGATGAGTAAGCAAACATCACCTGACACATCACCGTTCAACATGGGGTCGCAGAGAGGATGACAGTGCCATGCAAGGTCCACCAGGAAGGATGAAGGAAAGCAGAGGAAGAGGACATTTCACACCGTGTGACTGTGTGACGACATGCCGTTCAAAGTTAGCTGTGCTGCCTTCTCTCCATTCAGCTGTGATGACCATCATAGGAGCTAACAATGAGCTGTGCCTCACTGCTGCTACATCATTACTGCTGCCGCTTGTGCCGAGTAATCACACTGCGAGAAGTAACGCCAGTAAATTATGCCAACAGTCTGCATCACCTGCACAGGTTTCTCCTCTGAGTTCAACTCAGAGGCTGCATAACACTACACACAAGAAGGTTTTCAGTGTACACATACACCACAGAGAGTTCAGTAGTGTATATGTACACAACAAAACAAATTGCCAACATGTCCATTTGCCAACCTTCCATGATGGATTTACCTGGAAATGTGATGCAAACTGTTGACTTCACTGTTTGAGAGCTAGCATTGCTTTATATTAAAGTTCAGTTCTGATCATTTAAATTCTTCTACTTTTTTTATCCTTTGAAAAAAAAAAATCCTTAACTGAAGATATCATTGAGTCCAAATAGCACACATTTCTTCTTCAGGTGATGTTTTGACCTTTCATTAACCATGCATAGGTGCTTCTGTGCTTCTTTCCATGGATAATGAAATCTACAAGATTGCAATTTGCTGCAGTATGTGAAACTCATTTTTCTTCACCAGGATAGAATTAGTTTTTCAAGGGGAATGTGAATATATGAAACTGCTGTGGAAGCCTGTCACAGCCAGAAAAAGAAGAAAAAGGTAAAATATTACAAATGTCAAAATTATGAAACTTGGGTCAAAGTAAAAAGTGACTTTCATGTCAAAATTACAAGAAAGTTTTTTTAGGAAGTCTTCTTTTCTTTTTTTTCTTTTGGAGGAAATTGGCTTCTATAAACTATATATTCAAAGTTTAGTAAAATATGGGAAGAGCTGCGACACTTTGACTCTCTTTGGAACATGAAAATAGCGTGCCATCACAGTATATTATCAAGATTATGGGTGCTGTGGTATTGTGTTTGTGGGAGAGGTGGACACACCCAGTTGCAGCTCTCAGCTTGAATTATTATTATGATCTTTCACTGTTGGGAGGTTTGTTGTGTTATTTTTCAGATGAAGCAGTTTGAAGGTTGATTATGAAGTAAACTGGCTTTGTGAGCTAAAGATCTGACTTTTTGTTTAAAAGAAATGTGTTCCTTCCTGACATTTGCTGAGCTGGAATAATCAAACATAGTCCACTTCCTACTTTCAGACAATCTATTTATGTTCAGAGCATCTCGCATCACATCTCCTATGCATCTGAAAGCTGAAAGTGATTGAGCCACTGCTCCTTCATGCCTTATGGGTTGTTAAAGACTTGAACACATTTCATGTTACAAATGGTGTTGTAATTTACAGTATAGTGTTTTGATATGTCACACTTGAGTGTCCAATAGTTGGTGATCATCATTAGAGTTTTAATTATTTGTTATTAATCAGCTATTATTTTAAAGTGGACTAAAGGGAATTTGAAGCGCTACAAGCCAAAAAAAAAATAAAAAAATAATCATCTTTCAGCATGTGCTTTGCTGTTTTTCTTTTTCTTTCTCTTTATTGTGTATCCACTGGAAATGGCCTGAAGTTTTGTTTTATACTGTAAATGGGGGTATACAAACTTTGAGGAAAATGGCACTTTACTGTGACAAATGCTGCTGTTGCTGATTGCATGACATTGTTACACAGTTATTTAAAGCATGGTGGTGGGATAGGAATGATGAAGCCACAAGTGTGGTGTTTCTCTGTTGTTTTACCCATTTTGATGATGTTTCATTTTCTTTTAGGTTTACAAAATTACGTACATCCTTCAATACAACAGTTGAGGTTTAAGTTGTAAGAAAAGTTTCAGCATTGTGTAAAATAAATGGCTTTTACAAAGTGGTCTCGCCAATTTATTTTATTTTTATTTATTTTATTTTATTAGTTTATTTGTCAGGGACAGTCCATATTAATAAACATATCTGTAAATATGCCAGAATTAGCCCAAAGGCTAGTTTTCATATGTTGTCCCTGGCCAGGTGTGAGTTGGCAGCCTGAAATCAAGAAACAGATTTAAAACATAAGACAAGTGAGTTACAATAAGTATAAAACACAGAGTAAGCAGCACACAGTAAAAGCAAAGCAAACTATGTCTGAACAAAGCAACAAACAAACAGTTACAGAGCAGCTTGACAGGAGCACACGTAAGCAAGAACATGTGATGTTTTATCGTGAGTGATCTGAGTGCATTCTCAAGTACACATAATACTGGACTTATCAAGTTATGTCTATCTGCTGGGGGTAGATAAAAAATGAAACAGCTTCATATATACTCAATTACTGGAGTGTGGTTCAGTGGTTCAAGTATCATGCCAGCACACAGGCATCTTTGACTTTTGGCATTGAAAAGTAGGCTACTCCATAAATAACATGTATTATTAATATAATGTATTGCTATTTCCTTTATTGTCACAGCTGATGCATTTCTTTTTAAAAGATCAAACTCTGAAATGTATATAGGGGGTATTGGTATGCAGCTCCTACCTACCGTTACCTGATTACTTACATTTTCGAATAGAAGTGTATCATGTTGCATTAGTTGTATTGTCTTCCCAGCAGTGAATGAAAGGGAGCCACTTAGAGCTGTAAACACTAAGCTTGTAAAATAATTAGGCCGAATTAAAATGCGTGTCGAAATATATATTCAAAAATGTTCATTGGGTTAGAAAACTCAATCATTTCCAGGTAAGGAAGGCAATAAAACAATGGAAAATCTTTAATGCAGTTTCGGATGCGCTCTTTTCCTTGAGTGTTAGGCCCAGGTTTGTCCGCTAGGGGGAGTGTTGCCTCGGAGAGGGAGGGTGGGTAGCTGGGTGCGTTCCCGCAGCAACAGGGACGATGGCAGCTCTCACATCCCTCACCCAGGTAAAGATACAGCTATTTACGCCTCTATACTTCTACTTTAAGCTAAGATCATTCATAACATGACCCACCACATCTCATTCATGACATTGCTTTTTGATTGTACTTTGAACAAGATATGAGTTCGCCCTGAAATGCAGCCAGAAATGAAGCAGTGAGCTGGAATAAGGCCTGTTGCAGTACCGTTAGGTAGCGGGTTTGTTAGCCTCAGCTGGCGCTGGCTAGCTGTGTAGCTATCTCTTTACGACATAACATTCAGTTAATGTATTAATTACACATGTAAAAATAAAACGCACCTTGGACACTGTACACTAATTTAGTGGCAGGCTGACCTGTGCACATACATGGAACGTTGACAAAGCTCTGAACATGATGATAACGTTCAGTGAAGTCCTTAAGCTAGCAAACCTTAGCTAGCATAGCTTGTTTCCAGGCTGTGTAGTGTTGAGTGTTGATGGAATAACGCCTGTCAGACTGGAAGGTAGGCTATTCAGCAGATTAGCACAAGCTAACCTTAGCTTAAGGTTTGATGAATGATGCTGATGGCTCAGTTCATGGTGAGGCTGATGAGCACACAATCACCGAGAGGTCATATCATATCATATCATATCATATCATATCATATCATATCATATCATATCATATCATATCTTTGTTATTGTTAGTAAACAGCAGGACTAGGGGCGTTCAGAGTCAAATTGAAATGATATGAGCATCTAAAAGATTTCCTCTCTAGGCCTAGTTATTGGTATTTGAGTCAGTCCAGTTATTGTATAATTTAGTTACATAGTTTATATCATTGTTGACATGTTATCAGTGCTTGTAGCTGAAGGAAGCTGACTAGTAGTTGTTTCTCAATGTAATAACATTGTGTCTCTACCACAGTTGACAAGTGGGAACCCTGTATTTGAGAACTTTTACAGACAGGTAAGATGATTCATTTAAGTGCAGAGTTTCTCAACTGCCACCTCACCTATTTAAAGCATGTATGGTGGACAGTTTACCTTATTGACAGAGAGTTCAGTATAGTATTGAAAAACAAACACTATAAATATGGCACAAAGCAGTGAGACTGTGATATGTGTGTCTGTTCTCAGGTGGATCCTGGGAATACAGGGAGAGTAGGACCCACAGAAGCTGCCTTGTTCTTAAAAAAGTCTGGACTTCCTGACATTACACTGGGAAAGGTAAGTACTGTATTAATAAAAGTTCCACTGTATGTTTTTTCTCTGTATTGGCTGATGGTTTGAATGTTATTACACACAGAGCTTTGGTCTGTCTGCTGGATTCAGGACTTGCAGCTTATTGTAGAACTGCAATGATTAGCTGATTATTCATTTTTTAAACAAATGTGCCAAAAATGATATTTGTTGGTTCAAGCTTCTTGAATGCGATTTCATGCTTTGTCATACATGATAGTAAACTCAGTGTGTTTGGGTTGTGGACTGCTGTTTGGAATAAAACAAGACATTTTAAAAAGTAACCAGTGACTCTAGGAAATCATAGTAAGCATTTTCACCATTTTGACATTTTATAGACCGAACGATTCATCTATTAATCAGGAAATAATCAGCAGATAGATGTAAATTGCAGCCCTGCTTTGTTGTTGATGTTGTCATTACAGTTTTGGATTGCCAGTGGATTACAGGTCAACCTCTGTGTCTGCTGTTATTAAAAGCCATCAAGAACAGAAAACTCTGCAATGATAACAATTATTTAAATTACTACTACTACACTACTATCAGTCAGTATGTTTATATGTGCACAAGATAGCATGTTCTTGTGAGGAAGTCCAATATCGCGTAGTACCCTGCTGGTTGGACCAGTTGAATCAGTAATCAGATTACATCTTCTACCCTGAATTTATTTTGGAATTGTGGTGTACTTTTTTTATTTGTAGTAATGAGTCAGGACACTGCTTCCTCACAGGGTGAATGTGTGTACATTTGAAATACAGTCAACATGTCCACTGCTGAAACAGACTTATTTAATTGTAGAGTTTACTTTGTGTCTCTTTTGGTTTTAGTTAGACTCTGAATGGAATTATGTTTGTATTGCTGCATGTGATTAATAACCTGTTCTTTTCTGTGCATTCATTTGAATATGAATTTTCTCTGCATGTCAAGAGTTAGTTTTTCTTTAATCTCTGAAATCTGACATTGTAGCAGACCTTGAATTTTATCAGAGGAAATGCTCATGTATCACTACTCTCCATCTTTGTTGACTCTTTTCAGTGCTGTGTGCTCATACACAAAGCAACTGAATCTGCTGTTTTAAACACTAAGAATAGAGCTATGATGCTTCTAAGGCTAATGAAGAAATATTAGTATTCACATGTCTTGGTGTGTGACAGGTGTAAACACTAGAGGCTGTTGGGATTGCTCTGAGGAGAAGACACACAGATTATTATTGTTGATGGATTCACAGTGACATTGTTGTGACTGGATTTAGGTGTGGTCACATTTATACAGCCTACCACTGTCTGTGTGTGAGGAGGCTCAGTAATGTTTTGGGGTTGCTTTGCTGCCTTGGGCATTGCCTGCCTTCAATCTGTGCAGGACACAATGACATCACAAGACTATCAAGACATTTTGGAGCCAAACATGGTGTTAGAAAACTGGGTGTCAGTTGCAGGTCATGGGTCTTCCAGCAGGATCATATTTTCAGTCATGTCTGTATATATATATATGTATAGATTGTATCTATATTCCTCATAAAATATTTTCTATATTTATATTTTAGTGTTTTGTAACCTGCGTTGTTTACATTGGGTACCACATTATCCCCCTGTGCTTCACCACATACACACATTTCTATACCAGTAACCAATTCATTTGTTTAAAGAGCAATATGGTTTAGTTAGAGGGTTTATTGATTTGTAGGTGTATGGTGACTAATGGTAGTTAATGTGTAGATGAAGTAGTTGTAAAGAGTAAATATCAGCCCGACAGTCACACCCAAGCAGTGATTGGTCAGGAGCAAGCATGATTTGAACTATCTCTGTCAAAATATCTTTATTCATACTCCACACAAGGACTAGGACAAGGACTGTGTTTACGTGTGTGTTGTTAGTTATGTTTGTACATTTCATCACATTACAAATTGGCCTTTCTGCCACCGACCTCCTCAGTGAGGTCAGAGGTCAGGATCATTTAAAGAACAGTGGAGGTTAAGAGTATGTGTAGTCTCACGTTTAGTTTGTGTCTTGTATTTTAGATCTGGGATTTGGCTGATCCTGATGGTAAAGGTTATCTGGACAAACAGGTAGGAAACAGTTCATCCAGTGCTCTGTCTGGTCATGTGCTTCACATACGGACTTCACATGGGAAATTGGGGATCACAGTGCATGCAACCATTTTTTTTAAATTTCATTAGCAGAAAAATACTTGTTATGTAATGATGTGTATATAGTGTAATGGTGAATCCAAATGTCTCCCCAATACAAGATGATCTAATAGACAACACAGTTTATATGGGCCTTATATATTTATAGTTATATACCCACAAATTAGACATTTCTAGCATGTTGCAGCTAAGTGGAAAACAGCAAACATTAATTTGAACTTAATACATTTAAAATTAAGAAAATTATTGCATATAAATATTATTTTATATATCTTTCTTTTCGTCATATCTAGTAGTTTTGCACAGAGCCAAAGCCCAATGAACAAAAAAAACTGCTGAGTCACTGCGTTTTGGTGTCATTTACAGGCACCATGCTGCAGCTTCTTTCCTCTGCTGTCTGTCCGTGTCTCACATAGAGTTACATTTATCTTCTGGAGACGTATACTAACCACAACCATAACCCACTACTTATATAACCCTCAGCCTTACCCTAACCTGAACTACTGACCCAAAAATCTGCTTTTTACCAATTGGGGATACAGCTTTTGTTCCAAATTGATCATCAATCAATCAATCTTTATTTGTGTAGCGCCAAATCACAACAAAGTTATCTCAAGGCACTTTACACATAGAGCAGGTTCTAAACCGAACTCTTCAGGTTTAATTTTAAAGAGACCAAACATTCCTACATGAGCAGCACTTAGCGACAATGGCAAGAAAAAACTCCCTTTTAACAGGAAGAAACCTCAGGCAGAACCAGGCTCAAAGTGGGAGAACATCTGCCTCGACCGGTTGGGGTAGAGAGGAGAGAGAGGAAGAATAGGAGAGAGAGAGAAGCACATAGAAAATAAACATTGAAGCTAGAAGGTCCGGGACTGGAATCTGTCATCCGGACGTCTACAGGCCCAGATTACCTGTGAGATGAGAAAGCACAGACAACTCCGGGGAAGAAGTGTAGGTTATTGAATGCATTAATAGTACATGAATGTTAATGGATATAGATGGATGGAGAGAGAGAGAGAGAGGAGGAGAGAGGAGCTCAGTGCATCATGGAGCTATGAGTCCCCCGGCAGTCTAAGCCTATAGCAGCATAAACTAGGAGCTTGCTAACTATAAGCTCTTTGATGAGCTTATCTGCTTGATCAAGCTGTTCCCGATGAACTGGTCCTAAGTCAGAGATTTGTACCCAGATGTAGCCTATGACAGATCAGCCACACTCATTAGTCATGTTTAAGACAGCTAAGTCATCCAAAAACTGAGAAATTTGACACTGAAACTGCTAAATTTTGAAGAGAGCAATATCCAAATGACTACTACGTGTCAGGAGAAAAAGTATTCTGTTAATTCTGCCAACATATGAAGTTGAAGCTCAGATATGAAGCAAAAAGAATGGAAATGTTTTCTTTTATAACTGTATTGAAGCACTTTATTTGATTAAAAAAATAACTATGTTGTGTCAGATTATTAAACAATTTTAAGATTTCTTATTGTATTGTTGAAATAGTATTCACCTGCCACATGATTAAGCACTCTTTCTGATGACAAAGTGTTAAGATGTAGTTTGAGAAAGCAGGAATGTAACTACTTGATGGGTAACAGTGACTTCTCTCTCTCTTTCAGGGCTTTTATGTAGCTCTGCGACTCGTGGCCTGTGCTCAGAGTGGTCAGGAAGTCAGTCTGTCCAGCCTCAACCTCACAGTCCCTCCTCCCAAGTTTGTGAGTATGACTTCATCATTCAAGCTCACAAATGACATTTCTATGTTGCACAAAGCAGATACTGGACATACACACTGAATGCCACATAAAGCAGCACTGCTGAATAGCTCAATCAGGATATATACATTATTATGTTTTGGTCATATCACATGTGGCATTAATATTTAAAATCATTATACATTTAATACATATGTCAGCATAGTCACCTTTACTGTCAAAAAAGAAAGAGTCAACAGGCTGAACCAGAAGAAATAATTAGATGAACAGCTAGCATTAGTGGAAGTGAGTAGCATCATTCACAAGATGATCTTATAAGTAAAAAAGAGAAAAAACCAAGTGGATAATAGCATCTGTATGTATTTCATGCTAGTCCAGTTTTCAGTTGTCTTTATTTCAGCACTTCAGTATTATATCAGCACTTATACCCAACATTTCTTTATGTCTAGCCTCAGTAATATTATCTCACTGTGGATTCAAGTTTGGCTACTTTCATTTCCAGATATGTAGATATGTTCCCTGTTCTGCTATGATGCAAAGGATGGTTGTGCATGACCCTCCTCTTGACCCGGCTTGGATGTGGGCCGGAGGCTGCCTGGCTCTGCTACCGGGAACAGAAATAAATGAAATGATAAGAACGACTTGCTTGCAAATAGTAACAATAGAGAGAGAGAGAAATAGAAAGAATGTGTGTGACCCAGACAGAGGAGGTGAAACTCAGGGCTCGACATTAAGGCTCGTCTGCATGTCTGGGACAAGTGGATTTTTTGTATGGCAAAAACAACAAGTTAAAAGTGTCTTCACATTATATACAGTGTTTTCTCTACCATTTCCTGACCCAAAATGGAACAAATGGAACCTATTCTAGCAGGATAGTGGAAGCATGACAGGCTTGTGTGATGCATAAACTGCATATGGTGTGTTGTAAGCAGGGTTGTAGTGGAGGCTACATGCATGTTTTCTGTTTGAACATTGTATCCTTGTATGAGACATGTAGACAATTGTATTACTCTTAACACAGACCAACAAACCACCATCAGCTACACAGGTGTGTAAAACAAACAAACCCTCTGTGCTGAAGCTAACAGGCAGACTGGAGCTGCTTTCATGGGACAGATGAATGAATCCAAGTTCAGAGGATCATATATTACATTAACTGACATGGGCAGCACCAAATAATAATGTCAGACAAAAGACAACAAAGTAACAAAAGCTCTTCAGTGAAGATGAAGTTTGTTGCTGCTGCTGTCAGTGCTTAGTGCTGCTGATGCATCCACACTGTGTGTTTTACTGTAATTAACACCACACAAGATAAAGCTCTGTCTCATTAATCATTCATTATTCATCTGACTATTTGAACAAATGAATTCCCCATAAATCAATTGTGTTATTTTGTTATATTACAAACATTGATCTACATTAAGAAACACATTGACACTGGGAGAATGTAGATTGATTGGTCCATCTATCCCTCAATAACGCCTACATGTATTTATTTATATTGTTCATATTTATTTACCTTTATGTGCACTTGTTTCATTTGAGCTCAGTGTCAATTATTGTTATTTTTACCCAGATAAGTCACTTATGTACCTGGACAAGTAATTTAAAAAACAAGCCCTGAAACTGTGCTTTTGAGCAGACTGTAGTCTTTTCTAATAGTGAACAGCAAAGTGGCAGCTGTCTCATTAAATGCTCCAACGCAGGCCGAGCATGTGCCTGCTGTCTGAAAGTGGTCTAATATAATATTTAATTGTCTCCAAGAGAATTTGAGGTTGTGTCAAGTCAAAGTTTATTTAAAATGCACAATCACACCATGGTGTCTCAGTGCACTTTACAACAGTAAAACAATATTAAAAGAATGGAGGAGGGACAAAAGAAGACATTTAAAAAAAGATGATAAATTACAGAAAATTCAAAGAAGATCCAATACACAGAAGACCATTTGAAGGTAGTGAATCATGTGACACATTATCACAAAACTACCAACGATTAATGGCTTATTATGTTATTCATTTTTGTATCAAAAGCTCAGTATGAGAAAAAAATCTCTGATTTGTTGCTCTTTTTTCAGAAGGACACAAGCAGTCCGTCTCTAAGCAGCACAGCTTCTACTTCCAGTGAACTACACTGGGCTGTCAGGGTGTGTATGGACACACACACACACACACACACACACACACACACACACACACACACACACACACACACACACACACACACACACACACACACACACACACACACACACACACACACACACACACACACACACAATAGTGGAATAAAGCAGTCATTATCTCAGTCTTTCACAATGACTGATTCACAGTTTGGTGAATTTGTACCTTGGTTTTGGGGTCAGTACAATTTCGGGCAGCAGGAAAAAAAGTGGAAAATTGTATAATATTATATATTATTTATTATTATATAATTAGTACAGTATTTTTACTCTTAAGTATCAATAATGGTATCTGCCTCTAAAAAAATCCAGTATGGTTCAGGTTCTAATATTGTATTATAAGGCAAACTTAGTTTCTCCAGTAAGTCAGAGCCATAACTCTTGTGTGTTTAATTCGTAGCCCGAGGAGAAGAGTAAATTTGATGGAATTTTTGAAAGTTTGGCACCAGTCAATGGCCTGCTGTCAGGAGAGAAGGTCAAACCAGTCCTAATCAACTCCAAGCTACCTCTGGATATACTTGGGAAGGTATGGACTTTCACTGTATTTTATTAAACTGAGTCTGACTTTCTTCATTTGAAGATTAAAATATTTAAATGAAGTTGTAACATAATGATATTGTGTTTCTCACTAAATATGTAATAGTGTAGTTCATTCTGCTTTCATGAATATAAGGCAACAATAATATCATTGTGGCTGTTTGAATTCTTGTTTACAGATGATATGCTGACGTGTAGTTTGTTAAAGAAAATGTTTTTTACAGAGATGATTTTACAACTGAAATGAAACCTTTAAAGAGGACCTATTACTCTTCTTTCCAGTTGTGAATTTTTAATTTTGGACTCCACTAGAGCAGTTTCACGTTATTTCAGTTCAAGGCCAGTTATTTTACCTCATTATTTGACACATTGGCCACTTTTAATAAGAACATCTGACACTGTAGCATTATACATATGCCTGAAAATCGAATGAAGCATAATAGGTCTCCTTATACAATTTAGTTACTCCTTCAATTATTATACACAGTATGATGAATCCCCTCACTAAATTGTTGTTTGTACGTTGTGTAGTCTTTAATCTGATTTGATCCATATTGCAACATTATATTCATTCCTGCTGATAGGTTTGGGACCTGAGTGACATAGATAAAGATGGCCATCTGGACAGAGATGAGTTTGCAGTGGTAAGTGCATCTTCTTCAATCTTCTTCAATCTTCTTCAATGTTACTTGTTTTTGTTTTGTGATTCATTTCATCCTGACCTTCTGTGTTAACTCCTATATTAAGTCGCAGAATTGATACACAACATGTGTAATACTCAGTGCAGCGATCTGGGTCATTGACATATTTTTAATAATTTGTGGACAACAGAGAGGACATTGGCTTTGCACAGGAGATTTATTGCCAATAAGAAAAAAAAAAGAATATAGCCAACCTTATCCTTTAAGGTATAGCTGTCTCCTCCTGCTCTGAGGGCAAGTTCCTGAACCTAAATGTCAGCACCGCTTGAGGAGTGATACTAAATCTAATTTTCAGATACTGTTAAAGGTTTTACATATGTTTAGAGATATTCTGATTCAGAGTATCTGACGTGTATTTTGCTACCTGATTATTTATCTGTCTAAACTGGATATTGAGTGCAGTGTTGGGGTGTATATCTTTCTTAATTACAATTCTCAGTAATGTTTTAGAAGTGTATTTTCAAAGTCATGTAACATTTCTAGTATTAGCATTTTTTCCATTAAGTAGTAGAACAGCACAATCAAATGCTGAATTGATAAATGTTTACTCTTTTTTGAAGAAAAAAAATCCTCAGAATGATTACTGTAGCCACCTGAATTACCCTAAACTGGCAGTTAGTAAGTATTAATAGCAGGGTGTGTTCTCCCAGGCCATGCACCTTGTGTACCGGGCCCTGGAGAAGGAGCCAGTTCCTGCCCTTCTGCCCTCTGCTCTCATCCCTCCATCCAAGAGGAAGAAGAGTCTGGGCTCAGTGGTCGGCTCTGTGCCTGGACTGCCCGCAAGCCCTCCACCACCCAAAGACTCACTGCGCTCCACACCTTCCCATGGCAGCATGAACTCACTCAACAGCACCGGCAGCTTGTCTCCCAAACACACACTCAAGTCTGGACAGGTGATATACATTTTATTGACCACAATGAGTCTGGATATTTTTATGCCATTTATTATACATGCAACTTGACTGGTTGGCAGAGGCATACAATCACAATGTGTAATTAGTTCTCTGTCTGTATGTTTCTATCTCAGCATTCACTGAACTGGGTAGTGCCTGTGTCAGACCGTGGTCGCTATGACGACATCTTCCTGAAGACGGACGCTGACTTGGACGGCTTTGTCAGCGGACAGGAAGTAAAGGACATCTTCATACAGTCTGGACTTTCTCAGAACATCCTTGCCCATATATGGTACGGACTCAGCTAAGCTCCCACTTATCAATATCAAATCAAATTTCATATGTGCTGTGTTTTATTTCTTGGCTTTATTAATGGGTAAAAAATAAATACTGGTGCTTCATTGATTAGTTATCAATCAATAATAAGAACACATTTTTGGTTGATGTTATAAATGTTGATAATCCTATTATGAAGGGTAAATATTCATATAGTCCTGAGTTTTTTTTTCATATTCCGGCTATTCAAAAGTTGCTCTTATTAGTAAATAAGTAGTAAATAACTAAATAACTTAATTACTAACAATTAATAAAGCCATTACTTACAACTCATAAATCCTTTATAAAGGGTGCCTTATTAGAAAGTGGAAAATGAGATCTTCCACTGTCAGAAAAGTGCTTAGAAATGAAGCTGCTAGTTTTTGTTATAGAATTGATCCTGCTAAATCAGACTTTTTTTTTACATATCAAAGGTCAGATTGAACATATTTATAGCAAATGTAACTTCTTCTATATACAACTATCAGATAGTCAGGTGCTTAAGGGAAACATTTTGGGAAAAATATAGAGCAACATGTGTAAATAGTTCAGTTCTTGTCCCTTCAAATGTCAGCCAGACTCTGCTTCCATCTTGGTCCTCAAGCACAGTGTGTTAGTTTAAGTGAGTTACCACAATGTGTGTGTGTGTGTGTATGTGTCTGTGTGTGGGTCTTTTGAATGTCTGCTCCTCCCTGTAGGGCTCTGGCAGACACCAGGCAGATAGGTAAGCTGACCCGGGAGCAGTTCGCCCTTGCCATGCATCTCATCCAGCAAAAAGTCAGCAAGGGCATCGACCCCCCACAGGCCCTGACCGCTGATATGATCCCCCCTTCTGAGAGAAGCACTCCTGTACCAGTAAGTCACTCTCACACACACACACACACACACACACACACACACACACACACACACACACACACACACACACACACACACACACACACACACACAGAGTGCATGTTTACTGGACCTGAATGTATCGTATATATGTACAGTATATGAATGTCACATATATAAACATATTTATCTTCATTACAAATCACTGCTGGTAACCCTGGGTTTGTGTAGTCTTCAGTAACTCATTTTATCTTCCATAGAAATGTGAACCCAACTGTTTCCATGTGGTCAGTATCATTTTATGCCCATTAGCTGGTACATTTGAGTATTGCCAGGGCCGCTTCAGCCAATTTGGTGCCCTAGAGGAGATCAGGATTAGGTGTAGATGGGGGATCAGATGTCTCTTCTCCAGCAGCTGGAGGCTTCTGCAGATATTTCCTGAGTGCATCTGGACAGTTATAGAGTAGATATTTGCTTATTACAAGCAAAAACATTGGGCTTCTGAGTAGGACAAACAACTGCTGCAGCCTGTTGTATTACTAATATAAAAGCGGTTGCACCATGGAGAGAAGTTAAACAGCAGTTTCTGCCACACAGGAGCATTTTTTCATGAATTGGATGACATTTTGCAACACAGTAATCCAGTAGAGACCTAATTTATGGATATTATATTTCATTACTATGATAACAAAATATCGTGCAATGCCAAGTAGCTCATGCCAGCTTACACATAGCTGGTGCAACCCAGTGCAGAAATGTATGTTTTTATGGATAATAGTGTTAGCCATTAGGGCTGGACGATTATGGTAAAAATCATAATCACGATTATTTTGATCGATATTGAAAAACGATTATTCATAGATTTGTAAACATAAGCATTTATTGAACCACCAGAACTCAACTTGAAACATATTTGAACAGCACAACCAGAAATAAATTAAAATCAAGAAAAAAAAATATAATGATAAATGGAATTAATAGTCTCACGCATTGACTGGAGACACACGCATTTCAAGCAGTTCACACGCTCTCACGCCACACCTGTCGTTTCTCACTCTGAGAAGTGATAGATCCCACCGCACAGAAATGTATATATTATATACAGAATGTGTACATGACTACTTATATGGTTTATTCTTTTACTTTATATCTTCACTGTCAAGCATGACATAAAACTAAGGGACAACAAGTATAAAGAACAAGATAATTGCCCAGTACTGCTGACTTTTAAGTTTAAAATCATTTTGTTTGTTTTTTTAAAAAGGGATGGAGTTTGAACTTGTTATCATCATTGTCAGTAACTAAATGATCTCTTCATGGCTGCAGAGTATGTCAGGATACATGACTCCAGTGGGATCAGAGATGGCTGCGCTGTCTGAGATGAGACGGGTGAGTCAATACTTCCTCCTTGTCTCTCCACCTCTCATCTTTATCCTGCTCTTTGCATATTCACGGTGTAGACGTGTGATTTGTCTGCTAAACATGCTGTTCTTTAGCTTCACCAGTTTCCCTATCTGCCAGATGTGCTTATCTGGAGGAAGACAACCTGAAAACCAACATAGACATGAAAAAAAGCTAGATTTGAGGAGAGGCAGATGAATGAAATGAAAGACATTTACTGCCCACTGTTCTTCTCTCTGACCCTAACTCTATTGCTGCTGATGTTTCTTCCTTTCGTCTTCTCCTCCTCTCTCAGGCTATAATGTTCAAGTTGTGGGTAGGTAACATGGACCTACATTGGATTAAAGAATGCTTTCAGTAGCTGGCTGTTCAGCCTGATTACTGGAAAGCATTGGCAAGATGTTTCTCTCCATTCCAATACAGTGCAGTGACATTGTTTCACCCTGCCAACTGTCTGCTGACCAAGAGAAGATTCAAGATTCAAAGAAGTACTTTTGATGGAGCAGCTGCAGTCTTAGGGTAGCAGTTGTATGTGACCCTGCCTTACACGGAGCATCCTGTGTACTTTCATTTAGTGTAACAGTCTTCCTGTTTAACAAAGAGCTGTTTGTTAAACCTCCTGCATGACAACTTATTTTAATTTTCTCCAAGGCGTGCTGAAAAATATAAATCATAAAAAAAAATCTTTTAAAAATCTTGAATCTTTACCTTCCTTGGCAGTTAGTCAGTGGTGGTGACACTCCCCACATGTTGGTGCCACCTGCTGATTCAAACCTCTGTGCTGCTCCTCTTATGACCGGTGGTTTCTCTCCTATCCTCTCTTTACCTCTCTCTCCTTCACATGGCTCATCATCCCACTTTCTTCAACAACAAATTAAGTTTACTTTACCAATCAGTCCTCGTGTTTTGTTTTTTTGTCTTTCTCCCTTCCTCTCTTTGGGTCTGTCTGCCCGTCCCTCTCTACAGGACAGCTCTAGTTCGGTGGGTTCAGGGGAGTTCACTGGCATCAAGGAGTTGGATGACATCAGCCAGGAGATAGCCCAGTTGCAGAGGTAACAAACAATATCACTGATTGAACCCAGATAACATGAAAGCACCGCAAGTGTGCAATGCTTTTAGTTTCACATCAGTTTCAAAGCTCCGTAGAATATGAATTGAAGATTATATCAGTGTTATTTAAGCATCAATGCAAAAATGTTTACAGCTGTGTATATTTCAGTAACTTCTTTAGCTAAAACACAATATATTCACAACAGTACCAACAGTTACAAATGTTTTTTCATAAATAGGTATTCTTTGTACTTATGCAGTTATCTGTCAAAAGCTCTTTACTTTTAATCAAATCTATCACTTCAACAGCTCACACACCTCCTGACCTAACCTCTGACATTAGTTCCCTCAGTAATCCAATTTCATCACCTGCATCCAGGCTTTCATCACTTCCTATACTGATAGTATAAGAGTAATATGATCCTGGTGTGTTGCTCCCAGAATCTTCTTTGTCTTTCTTCTGTATTTTAGAAGTATAGAATTCTGAACCAACCCCCCTGAAAAAAATCAAATCTGATTTAAAACTAAAACACAATGAACAAAAATGTGTCTGCATTAAATAGCATCTGCTCAAAATGTCATACTTATACAAAGAAACTGATTTCCCCACATTATTGATTGATAATGCAACATCCAAAATGATATGAAGGGTTTAAAGCCCTTTTCAGTGCTTTCATATCATACCAACATGAGAATCTTATTAAAGATGAATACAAGCCCCCATGTATGTAGTTCTATTGGGTTTCCCCTTCATGAATGAAATATGATGTGCAAGTCTTTGCACGATTACAATCTTCTGCCAGAGTGACACCATTGTGTCAAGTACCATTGTGCCATTTTATTTATTTTTATTTAGTCCCCTTTTTTAAATGTACCATTATTGTCTTTACATTAATACAAGGAGAAATTCCCTTGTATGTTACATCTCCAAAACATTACCAAATACATAAGTATTTCACACAGATAGTGATAGTTTCACACATGATAGTAGTCATTCAACCCCTCTGTAGTCTAACAAGAGAAAACAAACTATTTTTAATCATGAAGTCACACTTTTGCAAAACTATAAGGCAAAATTTTGAAATTTGATTTGAAATTGATTTCTGATAAGAATTTTAAAATGTTGGCATACGCATCTGGACTGATTCATAATGGTGTTTTGTTAAAAAGACAGATACATCTGATTGACAAGAGCCGTGACACTGTTAACACAGTAGTTGGTAAAGGCTTCAGGTAAAGGTGTGGACTGCCCGTCCACCTCAAGGTGTAATTATCACTCTTTACAGCTTGAACACTTGGTGTGGAAGTTAGAATGCACACAGACTACTTCAGTGGGCCAGCACATTTCCTACGTCAACAAAATAAAGAGGCTCTACTTATTAATAGTAGCCTCATAGCTTTCATCTGTTTTCCCTTGTTAGTATGTCATTTCTTAGTGTTTTGTGCTCTCATTGCAAAACACTGCTGCAGACTTTAAAACCTAAACATCTATTGTACTGAGCCGTTGTGTCTGTCACATTCATACTATCAGAATTTAGGTTGGAGCGCTTCTGACCAGTCAACCACAACATAGTCAGAACTCTGGTTTTTACCGAGGACCATTCTTTTTTTTGGGCAAACAACATAACGGGGGTAACAGTAGAGATAGTTAGTTCAAACTTACATTAAGCATTACCTTAGCTCCAACCATCTACTTACAGCAGTGAGTGAGGAGTACAGAGATAATCAACTGCATTTTAACAGTAGGTGATAAAATGCTCACTAAAGGAAACCAGAAACAGGCAGCTGTGAATGAGCTTTACTAGACATCTTGGCTTTGCCTCATTCAGCTGCTTTCCCTCTTCACGCATCCGTCCATCGTTCCACCCAGCCAAACCATCCAAGCATCGTTTGATGTGTGTATTTTATCAATTTTTTGTTTGTTCACCACTTATTCTCCATGCTGCGTCAGCACTCTTGCCTTTACCCAGTGGAATACTCTCAGGTAAACACACCAGATACTGAACGTCCATGGACTGGCACCACAGAAATCAAAGTGTTTACATTTTTAAATAAAATGCTAAAGATGTGTCTTCATGTTGTCATTATTGAGTATTGTGTAGTCAAGGT